>NC_091553.1:33052575-33055075 GCF_042767895.1 Penaeus vannamei
ACAAAAAAAGCAACAACAGACAAACAAATTCTCGTGTGGGAAGCATAAACGGTGGAAGCTTAAGGTTTAAATAATGAAACGTTATGGTGAGGAAAAAGTTGCAGAATTGTTGCTAATCCGTAAGATGTGTTTTGCGCATTCGGGAAACAGAATTCTTTGAATGAATAGACAAAGAGGAATAAACAAAGTGATAATAGTCGCATTTTCGCTTTATGCTTTTATGTGTTTCAGAAAATAGACAAGCGTTTTTCGGCTGCATAATTCCAGGAAAAGCTGTTGTACATTTATTTGTATATCCGTGTATAAAATGTACATTTAGTTGCGTATTATTGTTCTTATTACCTTCGACAAGCAGGTTATGTTTTGTTTGCGTTTGTTTGTTTGTTGGTTGATTGGTTAGCAGAGTAATCCAGAAAGTTATAAATAATACTTCTGATTAGCCTAACCTAGATGCCATTGGACTTTGATGGCGATCCGGATATTATTTGTACGTTTGTTAGCAGGATAAGTATAAAAGTTATAAACAGTTTTTTATGGAAATTTTACCAGAGGTGTGTTTTAGCCTAAGAATCCATTACAGGTTGGTGGTTATATGGATTGTAATCCGGGAAATTTTGCATTATTACCCATATTGAGGTTATGTCACCTGTGTACTTGAGAGAGGAAATTTTAATGTAATTCTTAAATTGTCATCATCATCATCATTATCATCACAATATTGTTGTTATGAATATTATTATGCTATGCTGACGCAGCACTTACCGTGTTGGTTTAGCAATCTTGCTGACCTGCGTTCAATCCCGCGCGGGCATTCCTTGCACACAGGGGGAGATTTGAAAGCAAAATAAAACAGACAGTATGTCACAGCCAGCAATATCCATTGTAACAAATAGAAGTAATACTAATTATTTAATCATTTCTACTGTCATCATTATTATCATTGTTGTTATCATTATGATGGTAGCAAAGCAAAACTAAACTAAATTAAACACCGCTCTAGGAAATGACTAGGTCAGTGCATGTATAAATTCTAGAATGATGTCATTTATTACATTTCATGTATTAATTTACCTATTTATTATGTTACCAGCCGTAGCTCGTACCAAGACAACGGTGTGTTTCTCCTCCTCACGAATACCTTGTCGCGCTATTTTCATAAACGGGCTAAATGGGCGTGCTTGTGTATCTTTTGAGTATTGCTTAAAGAACGCCCAGGAAAAGAGCAGTCAGGATAATGATGTTAATTATGATAATAACAATAGTGATGATTATAACGATAATGATGATAATGATCATAATAATAATGATGATAATAGTAATGATAACGATAAAAAAATAATATAATGACAATAATAATAATCGTCGCTACTATTATTACTATCATAATTGTTATTATCATTATTATTATTATTATTATCATGATTATATTATTATTACTATTACTGCCATAATAATTATTACTTCCATTAATGAATATACTAAGGAAAATAACAATCACAACATTAACAATGATATTAATAAAATTAACAATAATGTGGTAAGTAATAATCATACTGCTGCTGTTGTTGCTGATAATGAAGCAATAATGTTATTGATAATAGCAATTACAATAATGATGATAACGATAACGATAATGAAAATAAAATAAAATAACCAGACAATAATAATAATAACAAAGACAATAATAATAATAAAAATAATAACAGCAATAATGATAATAGTAATGATGATAATAAAGGCAATAATAGTAACAATGATAACAGTTATTATTATATTATTATCATCATTATTATCCTTATCATTAATATTATTATCATGATTATACGAGAAAACTAAAATCATACTTGGCATGTCACTTTGACGAAAGTAAGACGAGGATGGTGGAACGAGGGAGTGCAGGAAGTGTGAATAAAAAGCCAGAGGCAAAGAAGAAATGGGTTAGAGAAGGGGACACTGGGAATCTCCAGGGGTACGAGCAGTAGTCAGCCAAAGACGGTGTCAAAAAAAAAAAAAAAAAAAAAAAGAAGTATAAGAGAAATGCATATGAGAAGCTACATGAAAAGTTAAAGACTATGGAAAGGAAGGCAAAGGGACAGAAATTGAAGGGATGTGCAAAATGTACCCAGGTTGCAGATGGAAACATGTCGACAAGTGATGAGAACTTTTTGGGAAGCGAGAAGTATTTTGAAGAAAATGGGAAAGAAAGACGAGTGGAGGAGGGGGAAGAGGTAAATCAAGACGTGCAAAGGATCAGCAAGGGGGAAGTGAGGAAGGCCATCAAGAGAATGAAGAGAGTTAAAGCGGTCGTCTCAGATAGCTTCCCGGTGGCAGCATGGAAGTTATTTTAAAGAGAAACGCCTTAGCGAGCTGTTTGACAGGATCCTGGAAGGCGAAAGAATACCGGGAAAGTGGAGGAAAATAAATTTGGTGCCGATTTTTAAGAACAAGGGCAACGTTCAAAGCTGTACCAACTATAGAGGAATAAAATTCAAAAGTCATG
>NC_091553.1:33075075-33077575 GCF_042767895.1 Penaeus vannamei
TTCATATCTCGAGAAATGTGTTACCGTAAATGAGTCTATGGTACTGGATATGAATATGAACAGGTAATACATTTCGGACAAGGAGCTAGCAAGTGAGTAAGTGAAATATGGCGAGAGTTCCCGTAGAGTTTTTCACGTGTCATCCGAATGCGATGATGGAGCCTAGACTTCGGATTAAGGTGTCTGCAACTTATTAACCATAAAAAGGTCTGCACTTTTATCAAATTGTGCAAATGTGTTACTTATATCACAATTTTGTGTGAATTCTTATAACGTGATATACAGGTAATCATTGAATGCTAATTTCAACCAACCCCGAAATCATGGTTCTAGCGTCGCATTCGTATTACTTGCGGTAATGATGGTGATGATAATGGTGATGGTGATGATTATGATGATGGTGATGATGGTGATGATAATAACGATAATGATGGTGATGATAATGGTGATGGTGATGATTATGATGATGATGATGGTGATGATGGTGATGATAATAACGATAATGATGGTGATGATGGGTGATGGTAATGACGGTGCTGGTGATGATAATAATGATGATGATGGTGATGATGGGTGATGATGATGATAATGATGATGGTGATGGGGATGGTGATGATGGTAATGATGGCGACATATACATATGATGAAGATGAGGATGAGGAGAAAGGGAAAGAGGAAGAAGAAGAGGATATTAACAATAATGAAAACATTGCTTATGATAACAACAAAACAATTGATGACATTGAATAATAATAATAAAAAATTAATAATGATAATAATAATATGAACAGGTAATACATTCCGGACATGGAGATCTCGAGTGAGTAACTGAAACATGGCGGGTTTTCCCGTAGGATTTTTCGTATGTCACCGGCCTCCACCGCATAGTCGCCACCATTCCCTCAAACTATCCTAATACGATGATGGAGCCTAGACTTCGGATTAAGGTGTCTGCAACTTACTTATTAACCATATAAACGTCTGCAATTTTATCAAATTGTGCAAATGTGTTAGTTATATCACAATTTTGTGAAAGTTCTTACAACGTGATATACAGGTAATCATTGAATACTAATTTCTACCGATGCCGAAATCATCATGGGTGATGATGATAATGATGATGATGATGATGTTCATGGTGATGATGATGATAATGATGGCGATGCAGATAATGAAGATGAGGATGAGGAAAAAGGGGAAGAGGAGGAGGAATAGGACATTAACAATAATGAAAACATTAACGAGAATAATGATAGTGATAAAGAAAGCATAAAGGATGATGATGACATTGGAAATAATAAGGATAATATTGATCCAGAAATTAATAATGGTAATCATATGTATGGTAACAATGATGATGGTGATGACGATGATGATAGTAATGATGGTAACAATAATAATGGTGATAAAACAAATAATGACGATAATGATGACGATAATGCTAATGATAGGGATAATAGTAATCCTAATGATGATAATGATGGAAATGATAATGATAATGATGATAACGATAATGATAATGATAATGGTGATGATGATAACAACAAAAACATTGATGATAGTGATAATGATAAGAATGATAGCAACAATAAAAGAATGGTTATAATGATAATGATAAAGTAGCAGTAGTAGTAGTAGTAGTAGTAGTAGTAGTAGTAGTAGTAGTAGTAATAGTAATAATAATAATAATAATAATAATAATAATAATAATAATGATAATAATAATAATAATGATAATAATAATAATAATAATAATAATAATAATAATAATAATTATAACAACAATAATAATAATATGAACAGGCAATACATTTCGGACAAGGAGCTAGCAAGTGAGTAACTGAAACATGGAGTGTGTGCCCGTAGAGTTTTTCATGTGTCACCGGCCTCCACAACATAGTCGCCACCATTCCCAGAAACCATTCGAATGCGATGATGGCGCCTAGACTTCGGATTAAGGTGTCTGCAAATTACTTATTAACCATAAAAACGTCTGCACTTTTATCAAATTGTGCAAATGTGTAAGTTATATCACAATTTTGTGTAAATTATTACAATCATTGAATACTAATTTCAACCATCACCAAAATCATGGTTCTAGCGTCGCATTCGTATTATTTGCGGTAATGATGGTGATGATAATGGTGAAGGTGATTATTATGGTGATGATGATGATGGTGATGATGATGATTATGATGATGATGATGATGATGATGATGATAATGATAATGATGAAGGTGATGATGATGGTGATGGTGATGATAATGATGATGATAATGATAATGATGATGATGATAATGATGATGATGGTGATGATGATGGTGATGGTGATGATGATTATGATGATGATAATGATGATGATGAAGATGATGATGGTGATGGTGATGATGGTGATAGTGATGATAATAATGATGATGATGATGGTGATGACGGATGATGATGATGATGATGATAATGATGATAATGATAACAATGAAGATGATGAAGATGAGTATGAAGA
>NC_091553.1:33110075-33112575 GCF_042767895.1 Penaeus vannamei
TCGCAGACAGGGTGAATGCTATCATATCTTCATTTCTTATCTTTGTACACAACTCGCCGCGTTGAGCAGAGGTTTCCAGAGCGCGCCTCTTTGAGTAAAGTTATCCAGTAATCTTCTTTTGCTCGTTTATATACATCATTCTAAATGTTATTCTTTCCGTGTATTACATCCTTCCTTCGCCATCTTTTTTTTTCTACGAGCTTTTCCTTTCTCGGTGCATTATAACCGACGCTCCATCACAAAAGAACGGACAAGAATTTACTCTGCGTATCCATCAGCTGATGTTTGCCGTACAAACACGTTCGGGACATGTTGCATCAAAGGACCTCGAACGTAACTACCTGCGCATAAACTTTTAAATTCCGTTGTATTTACTCCGACGCTAGAGAAAAAAAAAGTGGACTGCCCTACAATTGCTATGGTTAGCTGACGCACCTCCCATCGATCAAGGGTCTACCACATTAATAAAAAGGCCAGGAAAGTCGCCGGAAAGGTCTTCAGACTTCGCCAGCTCGGCAGATCGGTCAGCGGGCGTCGCCGGCCGGGAATGGGCCCCGCACGCAACACTCTCCTTCGCGGGTATTTTCAATTTCTTCTCCTAAGGTCCAGGTCCCTTCCGTTTGACTGCTGTGATTGATGCCACGTCTTTAAACACACATATATGTATGCATATATATATATGTATGTATATATATATATATATATATATATATATATATATATATATATATATATATATATATATATATATATATATATATATATATATATATATATATATATACGCACACATACACATACAGATAGATAGAGATGAGCGATCTGTAAAAAAAATATCATTATTATTATTTTATCATTATTACTATTTATTTATTTATTTATCTATTATTATTATTTTTTTTTCTTTTTTTTTCTTTTTACAAAATTTACGAAATCTGAAATCTAGTGATATACGAATACCACATAAATCTAAAAAAAAAAAAAAAAAAAAAAAAATTGACCACACTAACAGGTGTTCACTAAAATGACAGTTCCGCTCAATAAAAAACGTATTGCATATGTAATGTCTACGAATTTGCATGTATCATAGATATACCTTCCATCCTGTAGTAACTGCACCGCTGCCACCAAACAGCTTTCTTGTAGGCCAGCAAGGAACACATATTCGAAAGAATAAAATAATCTGAACTTCTCTTTTGAGTTGACCAGCAGGTAAGACATATTCGAAAGAACATATCTGAACTTCTCTTTTTTGACCAGCGGGTAACACATTTTCGAAAGAACAAAGATCTGAACTTCTCTTTCTCGTTGAACAGCAGGTAACACACATTCGAAAGAACAAAAGATCTGAACTTCTCTTTTTTGAACAGCAGGTAACACATTTTCGAAAGAACATAAGATCTAAACCTCTATTTTGAGTTCAAAGCGCCTTGGGTTCAGTTCAACTCGCTCTCTCTCTCTCTCTCTCTCTCTCTCTCTCTCTCTCTCTCTCTCTCTCTCTCTCTCTCTCTCTCTCTCTCTCTCTCTCTCTCTCTCTCTCCCTGCTATTCCCTTTCGACGATGCCCGCCCTGTCCGCGCAGCGATCTTGCCCCACTTTCTAGCCGCCGTCGAGGGGTCTCTCAATAACCGGTTCCTTTCGCGTTAGATCTATAGCGTCCCTGTTCTAATGGCAAGGAATCAATTATAATAAAATACTCGCGGGAAGCGGCTTGAGTATATTGCCTCGGGGGCGGTGGTTATAAATCCCAGGGAGAAATATGAATAGGTATATTTCAGGACACTTCATCGTCGTATATTTTTTCATGTGATGGATAACACGAGGTATGGCGGGTAGAGATGATTTTTTTTTTTTTTTTTTTTTTTTTTTTTTTTTTTTTTTGTCTCCGGAAAGCTAGACAAAGGTAATGGAAACGGGCCAACTATATGTATATGTGTGTGTGTTTGTGCATTTGTTTCTCCATTTTTATATATAGCGTGTTTGGATATCCACACACACACACACACACAATTATATGTATAGTATGTATATACTTATATATGAATATATATATACATATACATATATATATATATATATATATATATATATGTATATACATACATACATATATATATATATATATATATATATATATATATATATATGTATGTATATATATAAAGAAAAGATAAAGAACAAAAAAAAAGGAAAAAAAAGAGAACGTTGACATCGACACAATATGGAAACAAAAGATCTCATAATCTTACCAGCTCCCATTAAAAAAGGAAACAAAAGAAAGAAAAAAAGAAGGAAAGTAAAAAAAAAAGAAAAAAAAGAAGGAAAGTAAAAAAGAAAAAAGAAAAAAGAAAAAAACACTGTTCATGGCAACTGTTATTTTCGTCGCTCGCTCGTATCAGATTTCCTCTGCTGCCGTTGTTGTCTTGTTAACAACGCGAAGAATTCACCTCTTGATCTAATTCGTCAAATATTGACACGGGCAAACACGGCCTCAGATTAAC
>NC_091553.1:33127575-33132575 GCF_042767895.1 Penaeus vannamei
TTTCTTTCACCTTCATTAAATTTCTGCCCATTTCCTGTCGATGAAAGTTTTATAAACCGCACGCAATTTCGGTGTGATAATGCCAAACATCGCAATATGGTTACATGCTTGAAGAAACCTAATTTTACAACTTACAAAAATCTTGATCATTAGTGTATCGGAACGGAATCAGTATTGTATTTCAGAATCTTCACCAAGAGTATATTCTAATGCGTATAAATAATATCAATAAATCTACAGAATTTACAGTCGAAATGTATTTTGAAATACAGGTATTTCCCTGTAAATTATATGAGCATAATGTAACACTTTAAGGTAATATGTTCCGGTGCTTCATAATGCTCTCTCTTTTACATTATAAACATACCACAATAAATGTTTTCAGAGATAAAGACATTGAAAAATGCTGATATACAACGGTCTGAGATATATTTTCAGTAACAATGATGTAAATGTTATTAAATAGAGATTGAAGTCTGTAAAGAAACAGATTGTTTAAAGTGCACAAACAGATACTCATGTATGTATATATACATATATATGTATATATATATATATATAATATATTTATAAACATACATTTGTTTATATGTTTATATACACATTTATATATCTATATGTGTATACGCAAAGAAAACAACCACGATTAAAGACAATGGTGACGTTTCGAAATCGTCAAGAGTTCCTCATCAGGCGAACAACTAAGGGAAATGGGTTTATAGCCCGATTTTGTTCATCTGATGAGGACACTAAACGAGTTCGAAATGTTACAATTGTTCTCTTTTTGTGGCTTTTTCCTTTTCATATCCGGGTACACAATTCTGTATTTGTGTTTGTATAGTACACACATATATATGTAGTACAGTAGATGGACACATGGGTGTATATGTGGACGTATATACAGAAATTGCATTTATTCTTCAGTCTTCTGCCAATGTAATTCATGCACCATGCAATAACTCATGTTTATGCACCAACCCCTTCGCGCACAACCTCATTACCCGAACTACCACCCAGTCGTTCATCAACTCCGAAACGAGCACGCAGAAAATGGCAATATCCCTTCCAGAGCAATAAACATTACTTTCATCTTCCTTAAGGAGAGGAAATTCCATATAAATTTTGATCTCTTTCCAATCAAAAAGCAATCAAACTCTGGATCCGGGCTGGGGCGGCGCCGCGGCCTCGGGCGGAGGTGTCACCTGCGCGCGTCGCCTCCGCCTCGCCAAGTAGTGCCGCGACTGTGGTGTGTCCTGTGGCTTTTATTGCTATAATAGTTATTATTATTATATTTACTGTTGTTGATTATCTTCCTCTTTGTCTTGTTATTGTTAATAATAAGGATAATGATTATAACAATAATTATATTATTGATAATGATAAAAAATATATAGAAATTTGTAATAATATCAATAGTAATAATGATAATATTGGAAAGAACAATGATAATAGGATAGGTAATAATTAATATATTTTTTTCATCACATTTTCATTTTTTTCTTGATGCGTCTGTACATGGCCAGAGGTGTTAACAATGTTGTTTTTCTTTTTATCCATAGATCAGCGTGTTCATTTTTATTTTATTTACTTATTTATTTATTTATTTTTTTGCTGCAGTTGTATATGATCGGGGATGTTGTCAATCTTTTAAAATGAATATATATATATATATATATATATATATATATATATATATATATATATATACACATATCTTCATAAATGATTTCTTTGTAGATTATCGTGGCTTTTTACCTCACTTTTTCTAATTGAAATTCTATATACAGTGACGTTTCTTTTCTCACTAATCAGTTTGCCTTTAATAGTTAATTAAACTGAGTGTGTTTGGCTTGTGTAATTCGAATGTTGTTTTAATTATATATACACTCGCACGCATACACATACAAAGAGAGCGAAACAACTTATGCTTTAACAAGCGTGTGGAAATTGTTAAGCCAATCAAATGAAGACTATTCACAATCGAGGTAGTTTTTTTTTTTTTTTTTTTTTTTTCTAACTGAGAAGAACATTTAACTGAAATGAACCATCATACCTTCCACTTTCCTCTCAACCTGTACAAACTACCTGTATGCAAAAGTTATTTTTAGACACCGATGACACGTACTTCAAAATGATGTTTTTCGGGGATTAGGAGAGAGAGAGAGAGAGAGAGAGAGAGAGAGAGAGAGAGAGAGAGAGAGAGAGAGAGAGAGAGAGAGAGAGAGAGAGAGAGAGAGAGAGAGAGAGAGAGAGAGAGAAGGA
This sequence comes from Penaeus vannamei, assembly GCF_042767895.1. Taxonomy (NCBI): domain Eukaryota; kingdom Metazoa; phylum Arthropoda; class Malacostraca; order Decapoda; family Penaeidae; genus Penaeus; species Penaeus vannamei. The sequence continues at coordinate 33,129,838 of NC_091553.1, forward strand.
ATGCCAATTTTAGTCTCTCGCCTTGTTTGTTACCTCTATATGCTCGACTTTCTTTTGTGACATTTTGTGTTCCGACATACTTTTAATAGTGATTCATAAACCATTTGTCTGTATAGCGATGCATAAATATATATATATATATATATATATATATATATATATATATATATATATATATATATATATATATATATATACATATAGACACACACACACACACACACATGTATATACACATATATGTATATATATATAAATATATATATACATATATATATATATATATATTGTAATATAGCCAATCGCCGGTTATGTAGACAAATCAAAGGGCGGTGTCACAATCCCTGAGGCTTACGGAATGTTGCGTCTGATAATGTGTTAGGCGGAAGGATCGGTATGTGTGAACTAGAGTAAATGTATAGTGTGTTGTACATGTGTAAATGGTATTATATGTGCATCAATAGGCCTATGGATAATGTGTGCTATATGTCTGTGTGTATGTACGGTTGTGTGTGTGTGTGTGTGTGTGTGTGTGTGTGTGTGTGTGTGTGTGTGTGTGTGTGTGTGTGTGTGTGTGTGTGTGTGTGTGTGTGTGTGTGTCTGTGTGTGTGCACATCTATCTATATATATAAAGATGGAAAGATATAGATATATATGAATGTACCCATTTGTATGTACGAATGTGAAAGTGAGAGAGAACCTAATAACGGCTTATTGCTACACTTAGTACTTTTTCTTCCACGCACATAAAAAAGAACCCCCCACACATAAACATCGTCGCAAAAGTACATATAGACACATATACAAGAAGTATTTACCTGTCTACTCCTATATGCATACATATATGTTCGTGTATATACACATACATATGCGTGTGTGTGTTAGTGTGTGTGCATGTCTGAAAGTTTGTGTATATATATACGTATATAAATACATATATGTAGTTGCTATGTGAACTAAGAAGTCAGTCATCCACACCCATAAAAGTGTATTTTGTGACTGGTGCTCACCCTTCCCTCGGTCACTCCGGGAGTACTCCTACCGATTGCCCAGACGTCCGGAATTAGCCATAAAGGTTTTCAAGAACGTGTCTAACATAAGGCAGAAGGCCCTATAGACGCTCGATGGCATTAAAGCGAATCCGAGAGGTTAAGGTTTATCGAAAGGCGACCATAGAAACGCATTTTGTGGTACTTTTGTTACTATTATTTTTGTTTTATATTCCTTCTTCGACTACTGTTTTGTGAGCTTATTACTTAATACTTACAGCAATGATGGCGTCAGAATGAAAATAATCGTGATAATGACGTTTGAGGGTATGGTGAAATTCATAATACTGATAATGATGATGATAATAGGAGAAGTAATAGTAATAATACTAATGGCAACATAATGATAACAGCAATAACGAGAAAAGGGATGGTAGTAATAAAGTAAGGATAATAACAGTTACGATAATGATAGAATTCGGGTAATGCTAATTATAACACTAATGATGGTCAATAATTATGACTGAAATGGTATTGCTAATAATGACATTCATAATATACTTATGATAGTGATGATGATGACAATAATAACAATTCTAATGATGATAATGTTACATCTAATGCTAATACTAATGCTGTTGCTGCTGCTGATAATGATGATAATAATAATAGTAGTGGTAATAGTAATAAAACTACTAATAACAATAACAACAAAAACGTTGATGTACACAGGAGGACAGCAACGATTCGTCTGACGTGAAATCGTTAAAATAACAAACTTATTGCTTTCCCTCAAATGAATTGTTACATAAACAAACCATTTATAAATGATTATTATAATTTACTGTGTTATAACACTAACAATGATCATGATAATGGTAATGCTAGCGATAACATTAACAATACTATTAATATTAATAACAATGATAATAAACAGGAATGATAATAAAGATGAAATAATAATGATAATACAGACTATATGTCCCACCACAGAATAGTAACAAAACGACTCACTTCCGGTCCTTGACTCTGCGATCCGCATGTCGGCCGGTCGTGCACAAGGAGCCAAACGAAGGGACCATTTCATTCATTATTTCTCACGACAAGAAAACAGAAGGCGTTGTCGTTTCTTCCTCTGAGGGCCCAAGATCTGGTAACTGGAGGTCCGGGAGAAGGATATTCATTCAGTAACAACACCTTTTAACACATCTTTACCCGTGCGCTATGCTGACCCACCTAAGGGAAGATTGTGAGCAGACCTAAAAGTGTTGACCCACGGGACACCAGCTTTAGGATACTCAATCCACACTTGGATATGACAGAGCAGCACCCAGAGGTGGTATACAAGTCACCGTTGTACCAGGAAAGATGATTGACGTCATTGTCATTGTACCTATAGCCAGAGGTTTAGGTAAATGTTAGCGGCTGCAAACGGATATGCAAAGGTGAGCCGAGTTGGACACCAAGATCTCCAGCAACACCATCCGACGCAAGGACAAGAAGTGTGGTTTCCTTGTTCACACTGTCACCAAAGTCCATCACCCGAAGTGGTCCTAAGCCTCCGCCATTAAGCGAGGCCTGACCACACGTCAAAGGGAGGTGCTAGAAGCCGCGCTGATATAATCACCCAGCAAGTTATACATAATAACAGTATGCTATGAATTTTCCAAGGTCATTACACGTCTAAGCACTTGAGATGACCTGACGTATATATATATGCGTGTGTGTGTGTGTGTGTGTGTGTGTGTG
>NC_091553.1:33155075-33157575 GCF_042767895.1 Penaeus vannamei
ACTTCATCTATTAGTCCTTCGTCTGACTGTCTGTCTCTGCCTCCATCTGTCCGTGTGTGTCTGTATGTCTTTCCTCCACCTCTCTCAAAAGGTCTGTCTGTCTGTCTGTCGTTCTCTCTAACTCAATCTCTCTAGAGAGAGGGATAGAGGGAGGAGGAGGAGGAGGAGAGAGAGAGAGAGGGGGGGGGAGGGGAGGGAGGAAGAGCGTGGGAGGGATGGAAGAAGGGAGGGGGGGAGAATTTGAGAGAGAGAGAGAATTTGAGAGAGAGGGATAGTTTGAGAGAGAGAGGGAGACAGATAATTTGAGAGAGACAGAGAGAGAATTTGAGCGAGAGAAAATTTGAGTGAGAGAGAGAGAGAGAGAGAATTTGAGAGAGAGAGAGAATTTGAGAGAGAGAGAGAGAGAGAGAGAGAGAGAGACAGCGACAGACAGAGAGACAGAGACAGAGACAGAGAAAGAGAGAGAGTGAGAGAGAGAGAAAGAGAGAGAGAGAGAGAGAGAAAGAGAGCGAGTGAGAGAGAGAGAGAGAGAGCAAGAGAGCGAGTGAGAGAGAGAGAGAGAGAGCAAGAGAGCGAGTGAGAGAGAGAGAGAGAGAGAGCAAGAGAGCGAGTGAGAGAGAGAGAGAGAGAGAGAGCAAGAGAGCGAGTGAGAGAGAGAGAGAGAGAGAGAGAGAGAGCAAGAGAGCGAGTGGGAGAGAGAGAGAGAGAGAGAGAGAGATAAATACCATTTGTTGCGGTATCTAAAATTTGCCTAACAGCCCTTAACCGTACAACGTGAAGTGCAGTTTCCACAAGGAGTTTCTAAGCTCTTTCAACAACTTTCCGTTCATAAGGACGCTTTTGGATTCTCTCGAGTATTTTGTTCTAAACAGAGGCCCTTCTTGTTCTCCTGATGTGGAGGAGGAGAAATCGATGTGAAGTTCAAACACTCCAAGTGCCTTTTCGTCTCCTTCGTTCGCTTCTTCTGCTATTCGTTAGTGTCTCTTTTCTTCTTCTTCTATTTTAGGCTTCTTTTCTGTCTTCCTTTTTTCCTGCCTTTTGTCTCTTTATCTCCCTCCTCCTCTTCTGCTATGCGTCAGCGTCTCCTACTTTTTTTTCTTCTTCTTTGTTTTTAATCTTCTTTTCTGTCTTCTTTTTTCTACATCCTCTTTATTACATATATATTTCCTAAAATGTTTTTCTTCTTCCTTTTGTCTCTTTTTCCTTCAATCTTCAGTTCTTCGATTCTACGTCTTCATTTATTATCATACCTATTTACCTATTTCTTCTTCATCTATAACACCATTTACTATCTTTTTATAAACTACTAAGTATTTTTTTACAAAAAGAAAAGGATCTCTTAAATGCTAAATGAATTCCAAAAAAGTTTGAAAAAAGTAATAGAGAGACAATAAAAGAGTATTGTCAGCACAGAGAAACTTGGAGAGGACTCGTAACTTCAGGAGGCCGTAAAAGTGTTCAAAACTTTACTTGCCTCTGTTAGTATTAGGGATTTAATCTCCTGCAGTTTGGAAGCGACGTTGCAAGGAATAGGCATTACGGATGCACTCGTCTCGCGGAAATGTTATTCGTGTATTTCTATTCTTCCATTTGTATGATGAGTACTTGTATGTCGGTGTATGTGTATCTATATCGTGTAATTATAAGCGTGTCTGTGTATCTTTATACACACAGACACACATACGCACGCATGCAGGCACGTACACACACACACACACACACACACACACACACACACACACACACACATATTCACTCACGCTTACACATAAGCACACACATATAAACACACAGATCTCCATATCTATCTATTGCATATATGTATGCATGTATTTATGTATATATTCAAATATATATCACGTATATATGTACGGATGTAGGTACGTATGCATGTATCTATAGCACAGAGAGACAAGGCGCGCGCATACCTTTAAGAGCGAGCGCCGTAAAGAATCGAGAGCGGAGACGGCATGGCTGCATTAACGCAATCAAAGTCTCGGGGACAACTCACCAGTATAACGTTATCAGCCGTAATGTGATTGTTGTCTGGAACTTAATATAATCAAGATGAAGTTAGGTGGCATAATTGCATCAGGAGACTAGTACCTCGGCTGACAGGGAGACCCGAGGGAGGCGGAGGCAACATGCCGGGATATGAGTGAAGTGCTTTGGGGCCCGAGTTCGTTAGGCTCAGATTTGTGCGCTGTTTGGGCGGAATTAGGCTCGGGCTGGCTGGAGATCACTCCCTTATTTGGGGAGGGCGCGAGCAGGTACATGCGAACACACATGTATGCATGTATTCATGTGTTTATAAACGCACTCACTCACTCGCACGCGCGCGCACGCACACACACACACACACACACACACACACACACACACACACACACACACACACACACACACACACACACACACACACACACACATATATATATATATATATTTATAAACCAGGGGCAGAATTTTCTTTGACAAATCTAAGGACTGTCTTAAAAAG
>NC_091553.1:33172575-33177575 GCF_042767895.1 Penaeus vannamei
TGAACGAAGAAAGATTTTTTCCCTCTTACGCATCACGCTCTTCCCTTCCTTTCGCCTTTTCTCTTCTCTTCCTCCTCCACCTCTTTTTTCTTCTCATGTTCTCTCTTTTCTCTCTTTCCTTCTTCTTTCTTCCTTCTTTTTCCATATTTTATTTGAATCGATACAAGTTTCCTGTAACAAAAGTATATATGTTTTATATAATGAAACAGGGGAAAATAGAACACTTTTCTCTTTCGATTTTTTTTATGACCTTTTGTGTGAAATGATATATCAAAGTTTATTGCTGAGACAAAGAAAGTTAGAAAGGCTTTGCAAAAATTCGAGATTTATAAAGTACTATGCAATACGAGATGTTACAAAAGTGCCGTAAGAACACATTAGAAAGTTTGTTGCAAAGACTGCTAAACGCGGTGCGAAAGACATCCAAGAGAACATTACAAAGAGAATTGTTAAAAAGCAAAGAAAAAGCGAAAAGAAACAAAGCAAATTAAGAAACGCCAAAGAGGAAAGAAATAAGCAGACCAGATAATAAGAGGAATGACAATGAAGAGAAGAGAACAATGGAGAAATGAGCACATGCACTTTAACCAAAATTGTTCACGTCGCCCAAACGATTACAAGTAGCTCAGGCGAAAAGAACAGACATACTATGAATATTTAATAATAACGGACGTTCTCGGAGCATATAGGTATACTTTTCCTCTTCAAATTACTAGTGTTTTCTCCTACTATAATGATCAAAAGATTTTTGTATCGTTCTTTCGAGATAATTGGTTTCATAAGAATATGACAAAGGAAAATGCGGCATTTTATTACTCGTTACTTGAAGTCATACTCAGATAGCATTATTTTATCAATCGAACTTACATGTGTGTACCAGGGCTGGGAGATGATGTGAACCGAAGTGAAGCCAAGTCAGAGGAAGGGACGAGGACGAAGCCAGGTCAGAGGAAGGGACGAGGCTGAAGCCAGGTCAGAGGAAGGGACGAGGACGAAGCCAGGTCAGAGGAAGGGACGAGGACAAAGGCAAACGAAGTCAGGTCAGAGGAAGGGACGAGGACGAAGCCAAACGAAGCCAGGTGAGAGGAAGGGACGAGGACGAAGCCAAACGAAGCCAGGTCAGAGGAAGGGACGAGGACGACGCTGAACGACTATTCAACGTAAACTGACTGCGGGCAAAGTGGTGTTTACTCAGGCAAGGAGCTGCTGCTGGACACACGCGGCGAGTACTTGGCTAACAAGCTCTGTCCACCCTTATGTTGGCGTGCTATTTTTGGAAGGTTCGGGGGCTGGTTGCAGTTTGCGTGGGAGGGGGGGGGGGTACGTGTGCGTGTGTGTGTGTGTGGAGGGGCGTGGGTAATGTATGTGTGTGTGTGTTTGTGTTGGGGTGTGTGTGGGTTGGTGGGTCGATGCGTGTGTGTGTGGGTTGGTGGGTGGATGTGTGTGTGTGTGTGTGTGTATGTCTGTTTATGTGTATGTATATACACATAAGAAATTCAAGAAAAAAAATCTTAATATGTGGCGAGAAAAGTACCATCAGGTAAAATATTATTCTTTCTTAATTTATGTCTTTAATAAAGAACGACAAACCCTCATTAATACTAATTGTAAAGTGAGATCTTTGAATTCATTTCATGTTGATAACTTTAAGAAGTATGGTTGTAATATCGGTTTTAAAGATAATGATATTGATGTCACTGATGACATGAAAGGCTTTTAAAAGTAGAAATTATGATGATAATGCTAGTTATGATGTTATTGAAAGTGAAAACGATGGTTTTGATAATGAAAATGATATGGTGTTAATGATGACGATGATGATGATAATGCTAATGCTGATGATGATGATAAGTGATGATGATAGTGAAAAAATGATAATGATAACGACAATAATAAAAGCGCTAATACTGACAATAGTCACAATATTCATCATGATGATAATAATGATGATGATACAAATAATTATACTAATATTCGTAACAACAACAATATCAAAATGTTAATAATAATGATGATAATAATGGTAATGAAGATAATGATATCAATAATAATAACAACAATAATAACATATATATATGATAATAATGATAAGGATAATATAATAATAATAATGATATGGTAATAATAACGATAATGATGATGATAATAATGATAAACGTTACAGTACTGATAATAATAATCATACCTATAATGCTAATGATATTTTCCTAGACATGAAAATAATGATAATCTTGAAAGCGAAAAAGAAATCTAAGATTATTTAAAAGAAAATTAAGACTAAAGTAAAGTAAACAACTACAACAACAACAACAGCAAAAAGCCTCTGATTACTCCCACTCTTTTGTAAACTCCACAAAAGCTACTATGACTTCATCAATCCTCTATACAAATGGGAAGTGATACAGTGCACGGGCTACACAACCCTTTAAATTGATCTACTCTGCAGGATTACAGTGGAAAAAAGGTCAATGTGGAAAGTCCATGTTGTCAGGGAATCAAAAGTTAGTGATTTGTCAGATTTTGCGGAAGTGTGTGAGGGTGTGTTTGAAAGAGAGGGCGGGAGAGGGAGAGCGAGAGGGAGAGGGAGAAGGAGAAGGAGAGGGAGAGGGAGAGGGAGAGGGAGAGGGATAGAGGGAGAGTGAGAGTGAGAGTGTGAGAGTAAGAGTGAGAGAGTATGAATGCAAGAGAGAGAATTGAAAGAGAGAGAATTGAGAGAGAGAATTGAAAGAGAGAGAGAGAGAGAGAGAGAGAGAGAGAGAGAGAGAGAGAGAGAAAGAGAGAGAGAGAGAGAGAGAGAGAGAGAGAGAGAGAGAGAGAGAGAGAGAGAGAGTATGAATGAAATAGAGAGAATTGAGAGAGAGAAAAAGACACACACACACAAACACACGCACACACACACACACACACACACACACACACACACACACACACACACACACACACACACACACACACACACACACACACACACACAGAGAGAGAGAGAGAGAGAGAGAGAGAGAGAGAGAGAGAGAGAGAGAGGGAGAGAGAGAGAGAGAGAGAGAGAGAGAGAGAGAGAGAGAGAGAGGGAGAGAGAGAGAGAGAGAGAGAGAGAGAGAGAGAGAGAGAGAGAGAGAGAGAGAGAGAGAGAGAGAGAGAGAGAGAGAGAGAGAGAGAGAGAGAGGTGAGAGAGAAAGAGAGAGAGCGAGAGAGAGAGAGAGAGAGAGAGAGAGAGAGAGAGAGAGAGAAAGAGGAAGAAATAGATAGGCAGACAAAGAGTAATAAAAGTAAAAAATGTAATACTGAAAAATAAAGATTGTGCTTAAAACATTCAGTGTCCTGTGGAAATTTAAAAGCAATGAAGAAAGTGCACTTATATATTTGCAGCTACTTGCTTCAGGAACTTTCCGCATCTCGTACAAAAGCTACTGTGCAGTACAGAAATTACACATGTACAAATAGGCCTAGTTAAGGCCCTTTTTTTGCAGGTGACACGGAGAAGCGAAAGTATTTTTCTATTTCTTGTGCTATTATTATTATTATTATTATTATTATTATTATTATTATTATTATTATTATTATTATTATTATCATTATTATTATTGTTATTAATATTATTATTATTATTATTATAATTTTATTATTATTATTATCGTTATTGCAATGATGATAATGATGATATTAATGATAATGATTATAATGATGATAATGATAGTAATAATGATGATGATAGATATAATAATGAAAGATAACATTTAGAATAATTCCCATTCGTCTTCTTTTTGCCATAATCAATATTATTATTATTATTATTATCACTTTTGTAATCATCATCATTATCGTCTTCTTTTTGTCATCATTAATATTATCATTATCTTTGTCATTATTATCATTATTGTTATTGTTGTTATTATCCTTAGCATGATTATTATCATTATCGTTATTATTGTGATTATTATTACTGTTATTATCATAACTATTATTATTACCATTATTATTATCATTACCAATCATTATATCTAACATCATTATTGTTGTTATTGTTTTATCATCATTGTTATTATCAGTATTATCATTATCACTACCATTACTAATTCTATTATTGTTAAGATTATTAGTATTATTATTGTGAATTTTAAGATTATTATCAATGCCAACATTTTCATTATTGCTTACATTATTAACACAACAATTATAATTTCCAGTTTTAGAAGCAATATCACTTATTCTTATTGGATGAATTAGACTTACAGAAAGCTTCAGGATCGAATTAGTTAAATGAAAACTCAAAACGAATTTTCTAATCAAACCTTATTAAAACATAAATGAAAAGATTATTCATCATTTGCATCCATTTTCGGTACTAAAAATTTATAATTTCTTTTTCTACTTCTTTTATGTGATCAATTCTTTTCTTGATTCTTTTTTCCTTTTTTTTTGGGGGGGGAGGGTAATCTTATTTTCACCCCCTGTTCTTTGAATCAAAATATCATCCATTTCAAATTCAGACATGAAAAACAACGTAATATTTATTTATTTAGGTTTCAGAGAGCCTCCCACATTTCAGTAACAGGACCACTTACTTTCTATATTAGTGTGCCATATTCATATGTCCAGGCTGTGTACTATAATTAAAGCTGTTCACTTTACATGCCGGATATAAAGGGTGGCCTGTTAGAAGTGGTATTGCAATCTGTTTCATAGTGTGGAGTAGCGAATGATTTTTTGAACTTCCATTTTAAAAGTGGTTTGTTACCCTTTCCTATGTTTTTCTCTCTTATTTGTATACATTTGTATATGTGTATCTATCTCTATCTATTTGTCTGTCTATATCTATCTATTTATCTTTCTATAGATTTTTTATCGGTCCCTCTCTATCTATCCATCTATATGTCTGTCTATTCATCTCTTTGCCTGTCTCTGTGTTTCTATCTATCTATGTGTATCTATCTGTCTTTCTTTGCGTATCTATTTATTCATTTATGTCTATTTATTTATCTATCATTATAGAACCTCTTGTC
>NC_091553.1:33180075-33182575 GCF_042767895.1 Penaeus vannamei
TAAATAAATAAATAAATAAATAAATAAATAAATAAAAATAAAAATGAATAAACAAATAAAATAAATAAAAATCTGTTCATAACTTTTAATGATGATAACTTCCGTTGCAGGGCATGGATCATGATTCGGATCACCACCAAAATTTACTGGCATCGAAGATAATGATCATAGAAATAATAATAATAATAATAATAATAATAATAATAATAATAATAATAATAATAATAATAATAATAATAATAATAATGATAATAATAATAGTAATAGCAATGATAATACCATTATTATTATTAACATTTTGTTATTATTGATAACAATAATAATGATAATGATAACAGTAATAATATTAACAATAATATTGTTAGTAATAGGAATGATTATGATAAAGATAATATTGACAATGACATCAGTAATAATGATAACAATGATGATGATAATAAGGATCATAATAATAATGATAATGATAATAATAATGAAAATGATAATAATAAAGGTAATAACAATAGCATTAATTGTAAGAGTGATAATAAAGATGATTATGATAATAATACTGTTAACGATGATGATAATAACACTGCCCAACACTATTTTTGCTGAATGAAATCCAGTAACTGTTTATGATGCAGTTTGATGCGCTGATTACAAAAATATGTTTTCTATGCCACACATCAGGTTCTGATTTCCTAATTATAGAAAGTCCGTAAAAAAATAACAAATCCTACTGCAATCTATGATGAGAAAAGGAATACAAAATTGCGGAAAAAAAACTTTTTGAATGCATTGAAATATTTAATAATTTACGTCTTTTTATAATTATCAAGCTTAATTAGAAAAAAAGGAAAAAATCACAATTTTACTCTTTCCAGAAAACATATGAAAAATGAAGAAACTTGGAATTATATTGATGATTTTCCTGATGCACACCTATGTTTCGAGTGGGTGGGTTCCTTTATTTCATTTGGTCAAGAAAATAAACATTGAAGGGTTTCCAGCTGTTCCTCTTGCGTGGGACATTCCTCTGTTCAGATTCTATGCTGGCTGATTTCGTAATGGCCGCTGCCAGAAGGAAGTGCTTAAATAATCTTGGTGTTTTTGTCATATTTGTGGACCTTTCACAGCATCCAAGCAGCGGCATTGCATTAATGATGTGGAAAAAGCTTGCTATGCCTACTTTAAGATCAAACTTGATCAAGGCAACTCACGGGCTTCCCACACTGTTTGCCGATCTTGTGTTGAAAGCCTTAGAAAATGGACAAAAGGTGACGGAAAAGATTTGGTTTTGGTATTCCAATGATATAGTGCAATAGGACATTCAATGACACTCAAGGAAAAGTATGACAACAAAAAAGTAGTTCTAGAAAAGATCTAATATGATGTGCACCAATGGGTAATTTGTATGTTTCCTTCTAGGACAGCTGAGTGGGTACACAATCTATCCTTGTTTGTTATGCCTATGGGATAGTCAAGCCAAAGCTGAACATTGGATTAGAAAAGCTTGGCCATAGAGGAACAATTTCAATGTTAGGGAGAAAATGATTTTAAATGAGCCATTAGTGGACCCAAATCAGTTAATTTTTCCACCACTTCACATAAAGCTTGGACTGATGACACAATCTAAGAAAGCTTTGAACAAAGATGGTGATTGTTGCAAGTATATTAGAGTAACCTTTAGTGGTCTTAGTGACGAGAAAGTAAAAGCTGGCTTTTTTTATGGATCCCAAACAAGAAAGTTGCTAAAGGCTCTTTCATGGCATCCATGAATGATATAGAAAAATCTGCTTGGAAAGCATTTGCAGTGTAGTGCAGAATTTCTTGGGAAATAACAAGGTAGAGAATTACAAGGATATTGTCAAGGGACTAATTTTCCGTTTCCATCACCTTGGTTGTAATATGGGCATATAGACTCACTTCCTCGACAGTCATTTGGATGAATTTCCAGAAAATCTTGGTAATGTCAGCGATGAGCAGGGAGAGAGGTTTCATTAAGATATTAAGGTAATGGAACAAAGATGTCAAGGAAGATGGGATATAAATATGATGGCTGATTATTGCTGGAGCTTGCTGCCAGCGAGATTGTGACATTTCCTGTCATTCCAGAAGGTCCAACAAAAGGAAGTTTCTCAATGATTAACAATTTGTTAATAAAAAAGAGACAGATCACTATTGATAATACCGTATTTACCACGACATAGTTAACCAATATTTGGTTTTAACATGTAAATTAATTTGTTAGATTTGATAAAAAAGAACTCGAGGATGTTCACAGCCAAAGGAAATTGGGATTTCTGCATAAATTAACAAAGTTGTTCAGAAATGTGACGTGATGTGTAAAAACCAATGTCATTTTTGAAATTGCTCTAGAATTAGCTATCAAATTTTATTCAGCAGAAAAAATATTTTTGTTGGGCTGTGCAATAATAGTAATAATATTTATAACAATTATGAAATTGGCAACAGAGACTAGAAGCCCTCAGAGAACGCATACCTCCGCCAAGGCAAT
>NC_091553.1:33195075-33205075 GCF_042767895.1 Penaeus vannamei
TTTATTTAAAGATAAGGATACTGAAATAGGATTGTCGGGAATTTCGAAAAACAAGGTAATTGATCTTAGGACAGGTAATCTCGTCGTTTTGGAATTCCCTCAACGGACCCCTATTACTCTACTTGCTAATCCTGTAGTTGTGATCTATGACAATTATCTGAAGCTGTCAGTTCACATACTCTTATAACAACATTACTTCAATGGAAATGTTATACTTCTTATTTCGGAGGCCACGCCGTCGGGTCATTGTGATAAAGTCGAAAGCAGGGTTTCTTTAAGAAACTTTAGCAAGCGAAAAATAATTCATAACTATCATTATTAATACTTTTGGCATTAGCACATCACTATCGATATCATTATTATTGTGTATAAGTATTGGCATCATCGTCACATTACCATTGTTATAGTTATTATCATCACTACCATATATTTCATCATTCTAACAATCATTATCATCACTACCATATATTTCATCATTCTAGTAATCATTATCATCACTACTATATATTTCATCATTCTAATAATCATTATCATCACTACCATATATTTCATCATGCTAGTAATCATTATCATCACTACCATATATTTCATCATTCTAATAATCATTATCATCACTACCATATATTTCATCATTCTAATAATCATTATCATCACTACCATATACTTTATCATTCTAATAATCATTATCATCACTACCATATATTTCATCATTCTAATAATCATTATCATCACTACCATATACTTTATCATTCTAATAATCATTATCATCACTACCATATATTTAATCATTCTAATAATCATTATCACCACCACTTCATTTCACACCTTTTCTCTCCACGGAAACACCCAGACATCACCCCAATTTTCCTTCAGAAGTTGAAGCCGACGCATCATCGTAGCCAAGGCTGGATAACGCGCCGACGCAATTTGGATTACGAATGATCCCTTTCAACTGCCATAGGATCAGCTTTATCCCTGGACAGATCCCTTATTCTTTCGTGGGAGCACATAAGATATCCTGTGATGAATCCTGCCGTTGGTCTTTTCCTAACGGTGACTCTATACTGAGCGGCGCGGCGGTGCGAACGTCAAGTGAAGCTGGGGGGGTGGTACAAGTATTTATTTATATAATGATGATGATAGAAATGGTAGCAGTTGTAATAATGATAATTATAACAATGGTAACGGTAATGCTGATTATAACAATGGTTAAGATTATAATGATTATAACAATGGCAACTATTATGATGATTATAACAATGGTAATGATAATGAAAATAATAACAATGGTAACGATACTGATTATTACAATGGTAACGATAATGATGATTATAACAATGGTAATGATAATTATAACAATGGTAACGATAATGATTATTCTGCTAATGATGATAATACTAATACCAGTATGATAGCATCAATAATAATAACGACAACAAAGATAATAGTACTGATAATAACAATGACAAACATAATTCTGATCATAATAATTTGTACTTCGGAATTAAAGTCGCTTCATTTCATTACAAACTGAACATATAACGCCTGCAATCATACCATAATAATGATGATGATAGCATTGATAATAGTAATATTTGTAATGATAATGATAGTAATGATAATATAATACTGATGATGATAATGATGATGATGATAACAGTAATAGTAATAATGATATTAATAATGATGCCAATAATAGTAATAGTAATAATGATATTAATAATGATGCCAATAATAATAATAATGATAATGATAATAAGATTGATGATCACAGTAATATTGATAATGATAATAATAATAATGATGATAATGATGATGATGATAATAATAATTATAGTAATGATAATGATAATGATAATAATGATAATAATAATGATAATAATGATAACAATAATAATAATAATGATAATAATAATAATAATAATAATAATAATAATAATAATAATAATAATAGTAATAATAATAATAATAATAATAATAATGATAATGATAATGATAATAATGATAATATTGATGATAATAAAAAGAATATTAATAATGATAATAATGATAATAATGATAATAATAATAATGATAATAATGATAATAACAATAATAATAATGATAGTAATAATAATAATAATAATAATAATAATAATAATAATGATAATAATGATAACAACAATAATAATGATAATGATAAAGATAATGATAATTATAAAAATAATGATGACAATAACGATTATAATGGTAATAAAAAAACGATCATAATAATAATGATGATAGTAATAATGCTGGTGCTAATATGATAATAATAACATTAATATGATAATAATAGCACTAATAATGATAGTAATAGTAAGCATTAATAATGATGATGATGATGATAATGGTAATGATAATGATAAAAAAATAGTAATAGTGATAATGATGAGAATAACAATAAGAATGGTGATAATATTAATGATATTGATAATGGTAATAAAGATAATGATAATGATGAAAATAGTAATTATATCAATAAAAAAACAATGATAACAATTATAATAATAATAATAAATATTATAAAGAAAATAATAACAATAGTAACAACGACAAAAGTCTTTGTAATGATAGTAATAATAATAATAATAACAATAATAATAGTAATGATGATAATAGTAATAATGATAATAATAATAATAATAACAACAGTAATAAATTATAATAATGATAGTATCAATTATAGTAACAATAATAATGATGATAATAATAATAATAATGATAATAATAATAATAATAATAATAATAATAATAATAATAATAATGATAATGATAATAATAATAATAATAATAATAATAATAATAATAATAATAATAATAATAATAACAATAATAATAATAACTATGACAACAATATTATTATTATTAATAATAATACTGATTATGAAAATGATAATGATGATAATAATAATAGTAATAATAATAATGATAAAAATAATAATGATAATAATAATGATAATAATGATAATGATAATAATGATAATTATAATAAAAATAAAATGATAATGATAATAATAGTAATAATGATAATGATAGAAAAAGTATAAAACAATGGTAATGATGATGATAATAATGAAAATAATAATAATCATAATCATGATGTTAATTATGACAGTAATTATAATATTAATATGAATGATAACGATAATAAAAATACGCATAGAGAATAAATATATATGTTTATGATAATAGTGATATTATAGTAATATCCTAACAATGATATTGCTAATTATAATAACATCAATAATAATGACTATAAAAGGTAGTAATGATGATTATAAAATGCTCAATAAAATATTGATAATAAGATGCATGTGAATAACAGCAATAATATTAGAAATAAAACAATGATAGTAATAACAATGAGGATGATAAGGATAATGTAAATTGTATTAATTATAATAATGATGATAAAACTAATGATAATGATGATAATGGTGACTATAATAATTATATTTAAAATAATGATAATGGTGATTATGATAATTATATTTAAAATAATGATAATGATAACAATTGTGATATTAATAAAGATAATAACAATATAATAACAATAAAAGACAATGATAACAATAATGATAGTAACAATGACAATAAAAATGATAATTACGAGAATAATGATAATAATAATAATAATAATAATAATAATAATAATAATAATAATAATAATAATAATAATAATAATAATAATAATAATAATAATAATAATAATAATATTACTATTATTATTATTAATTATATCAATAATAATGACAATAATGATAATGTCAATGATGATGATGATAATAATAATGATAACAATAATAATAATGATAATAATGATAATAATGATAATAATAATAATAATAATGATAATAATAATAATAATAATAATAATAATAATAATAATAATAATAATAATAATAATAATAATGATAATAATAATATTAATAATAATAATAATAATGATACTAGCAATGATAATAATAATGATAATAACAATGACAATAATAATAATAATAATAATAATAATAATAATAATAATAATAATAATAATAATAATAATAATAATAATAATAATAATAATAATGATAATAATAATAATAATAACAATGAAATAATAATGATAATAATGATAACCAAAAAAGTAGTATAGGCAATAAAACTCATTATATGAATAGCAATGATAAAAATGTTAATACCAATGATAATGATAACAATGGTAATACTACTAATGATGATGATAAGGATAATGATAATAATATTTATAATAAGAAAATAATGATATTAACAATCACAATGATATAAAACCAATAAGAGTAATGATAACAATAATAATAGTAATGATAGCAATAATAATAATGATGAAAATAAGAAAAAAAGTGCCTGCAGCTGTACTGGTAATGATAGTTGCAGTTGCTGTGACACCAGTATTACTAGTAATAGTAGTAACAGGAGTAGCAGTATCAATATTATTATTATCATTGTTATCATTAGTAGTAGTAGTACTAATAGCAGTAATAGTATAAGTAGTAGTAGTTGTAGTAGTAGCATTAACAGTAGCACCATTAGTAGAAGTGGAACAACAGCAGCAATATAAGTAGAAGTTGTAGCAGCAGCAGTAGTAGTTGTAGTAATAGTAGCAGAAGTAAAAATAACACTAAAGTATATGGCGGTCATTTATAATACGCTAGTTTTGTGCAGGAACTTAATACTCTCATTATTGGATATCATGTTATATCATTTTGGTCCAATCGATTATTTCCTTAAACTATGAAATCCCCATGAAATTTATTTTTCTGAAGTTTAAGACGAGTGTGTGTATAGAGGTGACATAACTCCTCTCTCTCTCTCTCTCTCTCTCTCTCTCTCTCTCTCTCTCTCTCTCTCTCTCTCTCTCTCTATATATATATATATATATATATATATATATATATAGTATATATATTTATATGTATATATATATATATATATATATATATATATATATAGTATATATATTTATATGTGTATATATATATATATATATATATATATATATGTGTATATATATATATATATATATATATATATATATATATATATATATATATATATATATATATATATATATATATATATATATATATATATATATATATATATATATATATATATATATATATATATATATATATATATATATATATATATATATATATATATATATATATATATATATATATATATATATATATATACATATAAATATATATATACATATATATATATATATATATATATATATATATATATATATATATATATATATATATATATATAACTTTATCTCTCTTCTCTCGCACACACATACATATCTATACATATATCGACGCAGAAAAAAGAAACTTCCTCCTCAGCTCTCTCCCCAAAAATTTGCAAGCTAATGTTCAACATCCGCAACATTTTTATTATATTGCTTTTGCGTGCAACGAGGACCGTAAAGTCACCACAGCAAGATACCCTCGTTGGCTGTGCACACACACACGCGCGCGCGCGCGCGCTTGTTCCATTTACATGCATAAGGTGTTGCTTTATCTTTGCTTAAAATGATATTTCTCACTCGGCCTTCGTCTTGCACAGTATTCAAATGCACACAGAAAAGGAAAAAGACTTTATTATACTTCATAGTTTTGTGGGCTTTTTTATGCTCTCGTTTCACTTCAGTCCTCGTCCAGAGAGGAAAAAATCGATCTTTCGTATATTGTAACGGCAAGTATATGCTCTAGTTATATAAGATTTTGATGGATATTTACGTGTGTCGTTTGTAAACAGCACAAGAAATTATCGATATGCTAGCATCTTTGTCGGCGATATGCATCCCGTTTTCTAAGTCGCTTCTAAACAACACAAGAAATTAGTATATCGATATGCTAGCATCTTTGTCGGCGATATATATCCCGTTTTCCAAACCGTGTTATCAATTTGTGAGAGATATACCAAACAGATGTACCAAATCAAACTGCTCTCGACCTTTATTTTATTCCATCACCATGTCACCGATAAGTTAACAGGCGACAAAAGAAAGGAAGAAAATACGTACAAACACGGGTTTCAGCAAGGTACGTTTGCAACATGGGCGTGACAACTCACATGTCTAGGTTGCAATTTATGTCTAGCACAACCGGGTCTAGTTGGGGAAATAAAATGCTGTACATTTACACGTTCAAGCGGACTGTTCAAGCACTTGCCGGGAGAGAGTACATGTATTCTTCATATTTTTTGTTTATTCATTTTTATTTTGAGTATGTTTTGCACAGGGCATGTTCTTTTTTCATTCTTTGTTTGTTTTAACTTCACTTTCGTTCATTTTATCTATTAGTGTTTTTTCCATTTAGGGAATGATGTTCATTTATTTCCTTTTTTCCTTTTTTCTTTTCGTTAATTTTATTTTTCAAATGCTCAAATGGAGGATGCCAGACGGAGAGTACACGTTTCTCTATTTTTATTCGCACATTTTTTTTCTTTTTTTTTTCTTTCTTTTATCTACTACACGACCAAATGGAAAATCCAAACACTACCTGGAGTTTACATATGCCCCTCCCCCCCCACCCCCGAACTTTTTCAACTATCAAAGTCTTTCCATTCTTTCGTTCTTTATTCTTTTCCTTTCTTCTATTTCAGTTTTAGCAATTTAAATGTATTATGAATTACGATTTCCTAATATCAACTTTGTGATGCAGGTTACCGGTGTGATAGAAGCTTACACTATATAATTTTTAGATGCCTTGTGGAGTTTTTTCGCAGCTAAGAGGAGGACAAAGGAAGGGAGGGAGGAGGAGGTGGAGGAGGAGGAGGAGGAGGTAGAGGAGGAGGTAGAGGAGGAGGAGGAGGAGGTAGAGGAGGAAGATGAGGAAGAGGAGGAGGAGGAGGAGGAGGAGGAGGAGAGGAGGAAGGAGGAGGACGAGGAGGAGGAGGAGGAGGAGGAGGAGGAGGAGGAGTAGGAGGAGGAGTAGGAGGAGGAGGAGGAGGTAGAGGAGGAGGAGGAGGAGGTAGAGGAGGAGGAAGAAAGGGAGGTAGAAGAGGAGGAGGTAGAGGAGAAGGGGGAAGGGGTGGATAAAGGGAGGGGGAAGGGAAGGAGGTCGAGGAGGTAAAGGAGGAGGAGAAGGTAGAAGAGGAGGAGAAGGAGGTAAAGGGGAAGAGGAGGAGGAGGAGGAGGAGGAGGAGGAGGAGGTGGTAGGGGAGGAGGAGGAGGAGGTAGAGGAGGAGGAGGAGGAGGAGGTAGAGGAGTAGGAGGAGGTTGAGGAGGAGGAGGAGGAAGGGGTGGACAAAGGGAGGGGGAGGGAGGAGGAGGGGGAAAACAAAGGGAGCGAGGGAGGGTAGGAGGAGGAGGAGGAGGAGGAGGAGGAAGGCGTGATCAAAGGAAAGGGAGGGAGGGAGGAGGAGGGAGGAAGAATATGC
The DNA here is from genome assembly GCF_042767895.1 of Penaeus vannamei. Lineage (NCBI taxonomy): Eukaryota > Metazoa > Arthropoda > Malacostraca > Decapoda > Penaeidae > Penaeus > Penaeus vannamei. The sequence goes on from NC_091553.1 coordinate 33,202,516, forward strand.
CTCGTGGAAGTTTTGGCGGATAAGAGGAGGACAAAAGGAAGGAGGGAGGGGAGGAGGAGGAGGAGGAGGGAGGGGAGGAGGAGGAGGAGGAGGAGGAGGAGAAGAAGGAGGAGGAGGTAGAGCAGGAGGAGGAGGAGGAGGAAGGGATGGACAAAGCGAGGAGGGAGGGAAGGAGGGAGGGAGGGAAAAGGAGAAGGAGGAGGAAGGCGTGGACAAAGGGAGGGAGGGAGGGAGGAGATGGAGGAAGGTAGGAGAGGAGTAGGAGGAGGAGGAGGAGGAAGGGGTAGACAAAGAGAGGGAAGGAGGGAAGAGGAGGAGGAGGAGGAGGAGGAGGAGGAGGAAGGCGTTGACAAAGGGAGGGAGGAGCAGGAGGAATATGCCTCGTGGAGGGTTTACGCGAATAAGAGGAGGACAAAGGGAGGGAGGGGGGAGGAGCAGGGGAATGGGAGGGAGAGAAGGAGGAGGAGAAAAAGAAGAAGAAAGAGAAGAAGAAGAAGAAGAAAAAGAAGAAGGAAAAAAAAGTAATATGAGGATAAAAATACAACGAATGAAAGGCAGTAAAAAGAAAATGAAGATAATAAAATATAAGATAATGGGCGAAAAGGATGATTAGAAAAAGAAGGAAATGAAACACGAACTGAAGAAAGGGAATAAAAATGGAGGAAAAAATAAGGAAGAAACATACAGGAAAGAGGAGGAGGAAGAGGAGGAGGCAGGGAATAGAATGAGAAGAAGAAGACCAGGAGAGAAAGGAGTAAGAGAATGAGAAGAAGAAGGGAGAGAAACCTCAAAAATAGAAGAAGAAAAACGAAAAAAAAATAAGAAGAGGAGAAAGAGAAAACGAACAAAAGGCAGAAAGAAAAAGGGAAGAAGAAATAAACAATATAAAAAATAGAAATAAGCTAAAGAAGGTGGGCATAAAAGAGAGTCGATGAGAGGGAGGAAGAGGAGAACGTAAAGGAGAAAATTAAAGGCCAGAGACCGAAGGAGGAGAAAGAAGCACCAAAGGAAGACAATTACGTGTTGCTAACTCCTTTCGTTATCACCCCTTTGCCCCGTCTCTTTCTCTGTCTCCGTTTATCCCTTTCTTTTTGCTCATTCTCTTCTTGTCTGTCTGTCTCTGTTTGTCTGTCTTTCTGTATGTATATGTGTATGTATATTTGTACATGTCTTTTTGTCTGTGTCTGTCTGTCTCTGTCTGCTCGTGTCTGTCTGCTTGTGTCTGTTATTCTTATTCTGTCTCTTTCTTTCTGTCTGTCTGTCTCTGTCGGTTTTTCTGTTTGAGTCTGTCTGTCTACCTGTCTGTCCCTCCGTCCACCTGTCTGTCTGTCTATCTGTGTCTGTATACATGTATATCTATATATGTATTATTAAATGATATAGAAACAACATTCAGAGGAGATACCGTAATAACACTGAATGCGGAAATAAGAACTAGAGAAAGTACAAAATCAGAAGAAAAAGAGCGAAAAAGTGATAAAGAGAGAGGGAGAGAGAAAGCCCGACCCACAGGCACGGAAGCGCTTGTAAAGAAGGGCTGACGCGTCACCTCAGCTATGAAGTTATTCTCTACAGCTACTTAACTAAACTTCCAATCCTTGAAGATCGATTCTCACTCCCTTCCTCCCTCCCTATCCCCTCCCCCCTCCCCCCTCCCTTTCCCTTTCCCTTTCCCCTCCCCCCTCCCTTTTCCCTTTCCCCTCCCCCCTCCCCCCTTCCCTTTCCCTTTCCCCTTCCTCCCCCCCCCCTCTCCACCCTCCTGTCTCTGCTTTTCCCCCACCCTCCTCGACGGTCGTGGCTGTCCCCTCCTCCTTTCTCTTCCTCACTCGTCTGCCTTTTATTATTGTTCAATCTCCTCTGTCCTTCTGTTATTCCTATTCCCTTCTTTCTTCAGTCGCCTCCCTATCTTTTTAAACTTTACTGCTTCTTCTTCTTTCTGGAACTATCTATTCTTCTTCACTTTTTTAAACCTTTTAATGATATTGTTGACCACCTCCCTTTCTCACGTTCCTATTCCCCCCCCCCCCCCCCCCCCCGCCGCCCCCTCATTACTGTTTCTCAATAGCCCCATCTTCCCCTCCCCCCTCCCCCCCTCCCCCCTCACCCCTCACCCCTTCCCACTATCATCACTGCCCCCTCTCTCTTGTAACCCCTCCCCCACCATCCCCCTTGAGGTGTGAAAGAGCCTTCATGGGTAAGGGTGGGGAAAGGGGAGGGGAGGGGAGGAGGTTAGGGGAGAGGGAGGGTGTTGTGGCCTCCTCCTCCCTCTCATTCCCTCTCACTTCACTCGTTTCGCCATCCCAATCTTCCCTCTCTCTCACCTCTCTATTTCCCTCTCCTGTCTGTCCCTTTCCTTCTCCTCTACCTTCTTCTTTCCCTCGTTTTTTCCTCTCCTATCCCTTCCCTTCACTCTCTCCTTCCTCCTCTCCCTCTTTTTCCCCCTTTGCCCCCCTCCCCTCGCCCTCTTCCACCTACCCTCTCTCTCCACTTTCTTCCCCTCTCCTTTTCCTCTCCTACCTACCCGCTCTCCTTCTTTCTCCCCCTAGGCCCCCTCTCCTTT
>NC_091553.1:33227575-33232575 GCF_042767895.1 Penaeus vannamei
AAGACTTCCATCGTGCAGAGTTAGTTACCAAAAAATACACAAGCAAAATGGAGTTTACAAAAGTGATTTTTTTTTCTCTCTCTCTCTTTTGCAACATCATTGCCTGAGCTTCAGTTTGCAAAAAGCGGCGCTGGCAATAGAGGAGTAATGCTAAGGTGGAAGAATCATTATTGTTGTTATTAGCATGATCATCATTAGCGTTATAATGATGATGCTGAGGATCATGGTGGTGGTGATGGTGATGATGATAATGAAGATGATGATGATGATGATAATGATGATGGTGATGATAATGATGATGGTGATAATTATGATGATGGTGGTGGTGGGGTTGCTGATGATAATAGATTGTTGTTGTTATCATAAATGTTCTTATCATCATTATCATTATCTATTCTATTAGCATTATCATTATTGCTTTAATCATTATATATTTTTCTATTATTACTATCATCATTATCATCATTACTGTTATTACTATTTTCCTTATTATCATCATTTTAATTAATCTAATTTCATTCTATCTTATCTATCTGATTCTATCATCTACTATTTTCCTTATTAATCTAAGCCGTGGTCACACTAGTACCTGATATTTGCAAAGGTAGCGAGAATGTGCTGCCTCTGGTTTCCACGGCCAAAATTCTGCAATTTCGCTTCCGCTTAGAGTGATTTCATATCAACCCCCATCAAAAAAAAAAAAAAAGAAAAAAAAAAAAAAGAAAAAAAAAAAATAAATAAATAAATAAATAAAAAAATAGGGGGAGGAAGAAACCGAACATGGCTGCGACTAAAACAAACAAACTTATGAATGGATGTTATCTAACAATCTCTCGCTTATGATAATCCTACGGCAAAAAATAATGTTTCGTTTCCGTATATCTGTACCGAACGGAGGATCTGCATTGGCAATCCCATCCCATGAAGCTTTTAAATGTAACAAAAATTCAGAGTATAATTTAATTTAAATTAGTACAGATTATTGACATTTTAAATCTACTTCAACATCGCAGTCCGATAATACCAGCTTCATACCATATGTTGGATGATACGTTGCTAAATGAGAGTTAACACAGGACAGACCAAGTTGCAAGCAGTGTATTCGAATGGCCGACCCCACTTGGGATTAAGTCAGTGAAGAAGATAAAAGGTGTCAGTGTGACCACGCCTTTAATGACCATTTAAAGGTTCTCAAAAACGAAATTGCAAATAAATTGTATGAACTAACATGAAGGTTATTATATGGATGGTTGGTATACCGTACGTCCGTTGAGGTTAATATGACAAAGAGGTTCTATGAAGTGCTAAATAATTTTAAGGCGATCCAAGTCAAGGATAGAGAAGTACAGAAGTACATTTTTCAACCAGTTTCTCGTCCCACCCCCCTTCTCTCTCTCTCTGTCTGTCTGTCTGTCTGTCTGTCTGTCTGTCTGTCTATCTATCTATACCAGGGCTGTCAAACTCAGTCATCCGAGGGGGCCACATCTCGCCTTGGTATATGCAGAAAGCGCACCAGATAATCATATGCAGTTCAAAACCATTAAGACAGTATTAAGGCCATACGGTGGACGTAAAGACGGAAGAGACTATGTCATTCATTACAAAAACAATCATAAAATCGTAACAGTGTAAGTGATAGTCTAAAACGACGAAGGACTGGCTTATTAAAACGGCCAACTGTAAGACTAAAATGGCAAATGTAACACAGGCCGCACACAAAGAGTATTGGGGTCATTTGACATTCGTAATTTACATAAAAGACAACTGCATTAGTTACATTCTACTTACGGTGGGTTCAGTGCCATGACCATCAGTAAATAACATAACAAATGATTGATATAGTCATCACTATTTCCAGAATATTAAATGTGCCATTACATGCAACTCTTTGAATATTAAAGAATAAACTTTTTCAATATGCATATGAATATGTTTATTTGAAAATAAATGTATTAAATATTTCTATTTTACACATTGGTTTATAAATGCACCTTTCTACTTATTAATTAATAATTTACTGTGGAAAGTTATATGTAGAATTCAAATATGACATGTATGCATTTTATATTTTCACCATATATCCTAACGATTATATTTACCATTGGCTCAAAAAGAATATACTGGATTAATGATGATATCTCGCATCTATAAAAGGTAATTCAATTTTTTTCTCTATCATTCTGGGATCATATAAAAATCGCCTACATTACATCGATGTACATATGTATATGAGTGTATCTGTATATATTTGTGCTTGTTCGTGTATGTGCATGTGCGTGTGCGTTCGAGTGTGTGTGTGTGTGTGTGTGTGTGTGTGTGTGTGTGTGTGTGTGTGTGTGTGTGTGTGTGTGTGTGTGTGTGTGTGTGTGTGTGTGTGTGTGTGTGTGTGTGTGTGAGGAGAGAGAGAGAGAGAGAGAGAGAGAGAGAGATAGAGATAGATAGATAGATAGAGATAGAGATAGAGATAGAGATAGAGATAGAGATAGAGATAGAGATAGAGATAGATAGATAGATAGATAGATAGATAGATAGATAGATAGAGAGAGAGAGAGAGAGAGAGAGAGAGAGAGAGAGAGAGAGAAAGTGGGGTGGAAAACGAAAAAAAAGAGAATGTACAATCACATAACTCAGAACCAAATATGATTTTTAGATATTATTTATGCACCAAAATGCTTCGATTTCTGAAATCAATAAAGTGACAAATTGTCTGGAAAGTAAGTTGCACTAAGAATAAGAAACCCGGAAGATGAGGTACTTACAGAAAAATAAACCGTATAAAAGATACGGAATATAAATGAGAAACAAGTGAAAAAGACGAGCTGTTTATTCCAGTAAATATAAAAATATAAATTTCCTTAAAGTTATTTACTATAACAAAAGTAGATTCTACTACCCACATGCAAATCTATAAAAATACAAAAAAAAGGCAAATGCTAGGTGTTCTATTATTGTTATTTATTATCATTACTAGGATTATGTATTGTAATAATGATATTTATGATATTAAATATAACTAATGATAAAAAGAATAACTGTTATTAAGATTATAATCATTCATCTTATCATTTTTACTATCACTGTCACGATAATAATCAATTATTATTATGATCATTGTTCTTATTTGCACTCATATATCTATTGTTATCTTAACATAAATAATTCTTGTCATTATCATAATCTTAATATTGTTATCATTATGATTGATTAGTTATTAGTATTATCAATTTTAGCATTGTCATAACCATAATCAAGATTATTATTACTGTCACTATAAGCATCATCACTACATACATCCATGATTTATTTTTCTTAGGATGAAGTAACTCGTGATGTTGCTAATATATTCTGAAAGGTTTTATGGTACGTTTTTTTTCTATACTCTCTCTCTCACTGTTTCAGACTATTTCGTTGTTTCTGCCTGTCTCTCTCTCTCTATTTGTGTATCTCTCTACTTTATACGTCCTACCTGCCTCTCTCACTCTCTATTTATGTCTTTACTATGTACATTCTACCTGTCTGTCTGTCTGTCTCTCTCTATTTGTGAATCTCTACTGTATACATCTTGCGTGCCTATGCCTATCTCTCTCTCTCTCTCTCTCTCTACTTTGTACATCCTACCTGTCTGTATCTCTCTATCTCCGTCTGTCTCTTAATGCATGTCTCTCTGTACACTGTACATCCTGTACATGGATTACTAAGAGACAAAACAAATCTGTTTGTTTTGCTTTCTCTTATTGTCTTCATTACTTTCTTTACACATGAGATGGAAGAGCTCTAACTTCTTTTTTTCTTGCACAGTTTACAAATATGGAATAATTAATACAAAGTTCCTGAATGTTGTAGCCCAGAGCCAAATATATATTTTAAGTAAATATTAAAATTGGCCGATTCTTTCATGTCGCATGGAAGAGAGGTATTGCTCTTGCCTGCCATTTTATATTAACAAGAAGATGAATAAATCAGTATTGTTATCCCGCTATATAATGCATAAGATGACCTACGTGATATATACTTTTAACATATATACAAATTTTAGGTGTAACTTTGCTGCGAGATAAAGGTTTGTTTCAAACTTTATATGGAGCTGGTCAAGCTATGGTAAATGACTAAGTTGAAATGCTACTAGTTACATGTTAGATTTATTTGGTAATATGTTTTGGTAATATATACTATCCACTCATATTAATGTAACATTTATTATTCTTACATTTATTATTACTATTATTATTCATTACAATTACTTTTTATTATTATTTTCTCATTATGATTTGATGATGATGATTATGACCATCATTATCAATATTGTCAACATCAGCATCATGATTATCATTAACTTTAACATTATTAGTTTTGTTGTTTATCATGAATTATTATCAAGACAGCAAAATACTACCTTATGTTGGTAAGAACATCACATGTATCATATCCCTAATAGGCTATTTACACATATTAGCCATCCGTGTCCACAGAAGAAGGCTCGTGTCCCTCTCATCCGAACCTTCCTCTGGAGAACCGCCCAGGCGTGCAATAATCGATGATGCTAGAATCTGACAGTCCTGTCTGCAGACTGTAGCGGTGACCTAATGCAGGGATTTCCTGGACCCTTAATGCCACCCCTGCCACCATTTACCGGTCTTCAGCTTCGTGCCTGGAGCGACCTTCGGGGCGAAGGGAATCGTTCGAATATATGGACAGGGTTTCTGTTTACCATTTCAAAGTTAATGTGGATTGATTTGTGTTTTTTATACTTCTGGCGTGGTTTTGATTTTGATCTGTTTGTATATATGTATCTACTCATTTACCGAATGTCTTACCTATCATGGCACTGAGAACAAAGTACTCTCATTTTTTTCTATCCTTGAGAAAGGAAACTCGAAAAAAAACAAAGACGAAGAAAATAAACAAAATAACACAATACAAACCTAATCTATTTCACATTCGCATCTCCCACAACTCCCACACTAGGGCACAACGCCAGCGAATTCCCACACACAGCAGCT
>NC_091553.1:33242575-33247575 GCF_042767895.1 Penaeus vannamei
CTCCAGCCTCTTTGATACATGTTTGTATCATGGGCGCTACAAAACGGGATTATCATCGAAGTTTGCACTGACATACAAAGTTTTGAAAAAAATGATATGTCATTTTTCTTAATGTCACAAAGATGTCATCAGAAAACCAATAAACTACCTAATAGGCAGGTATGATATTTAAGTACAAGCATAATATTGTGGAAGCTTCAAATAAAGTTGAAAGAGTACTTAGCTACTCTGCAAATATGAGGTTTTCTTTTACACTCCCGCTTCGCAAGGGTGCGAAAACTATTAAATGTTTTCCTCACATTCACTCAAAAAAAACAACAAAAACAAACAAACATGAAAAGTGGAAATTTCCTGAGGTTTTGCATCTTATCGCATCCTCTATGAGGGAGCTGTGTCCGAATCAGATACCTGGAGAACACCAATGGTCTGAGGTATTTACTTGTTATTGATTGATATATATCAGCAAATGAATATACACTGTCTACTCTAATTTTTTTTAAGCTTGTAAGGTTGTATTATAGAGGTATAGAATGGTTTTGGAGACATTCATCCTATCAAAGTAATATCATGCCATATGTCGTTCCAGCGACCGTCAAAATAGACCCGTATCGAGTGATCATGTATTTAATGTACCGCTAAAAAGACAACATCTATAATACCTTTAAATAGAATTTTGTATCAAGAAACTTATTATGCGATTCGTGTTTAAGGAAAATGTAAATTCCTATCTGATCCTGTGTGAAATATATCTGGTAAATATCGCGCTCTGATTGGCAGGCCAGAGTGTATCAAACTGTTTCAAGGAAGAGAAACACTTTGGTACAAAATGTAAGATGTTTCACCAGGTTCCAGTATTGTGCGCATAAAGGGCAAAAATATATCAGTGTATGAAACTGTTTGAGGTTTCAGGACGCTACGAAAAGGCCCTTAGTTTAAAGTAATCTGAGGTGACATATATAGCGAACGGCGAACGGGTTTTATTATGCCTGTACAACGATGTGTAGAAACACAATCTTGTTCGCCTTAGAAAATTGACAGCTCCAGTTTCAAATGACAAACTTTGCACCATAGATAAAAAAATAAAAATAAATAAATAAATAAATAAAAAACGACTTATTAGGGTTTAGAGTAAACTTTTTACTAACCTTGGAATAAATCGGACTTCTAGGTAACGCATTGGATACGGTCATAATGGAGGATGTGCAGAAATTGTGTACTACGTCATCGAAAATGTTCTGCATCAAAGCTTAAGAAACTCATGCAAGAATAGCCAAAATGCAATGAGCAACACTGCTGAAAGTAGATCAAGCGACGAAGCGATGCAATGAACTGTTTTTTTTTTCTTTCTAAATGATTCATTACGTTATACAAATAAAGAAATTACACCTTTCGCCGTGTAAAAGCATTCCCAGCTATCCTCGGGTCATCTCAGGGTAACGACCTCGTTTCACCCTCCCGTCACGTATCAATTGTTCAAGGCGAGACTAAGACCTTTCTTTTGACATTTTTATCACCTTTGAATTTTATCTGCTCAGTATTTTAATATGAAAATGGTTTTATTTTTTGTGTATTTCCATGTTCAGCCTCTTTTACTCATTTTACTCTTTTAATTATGTATAATGAAGATAAGATGGAAAACAACACGATGATTGTTGAAGAGCCTCTCAGACCATGCTTATTATTTTTTATTTAATTGTTTATTTATTTATTTATTTTTTGACCAACCTCCGCTGCCTGACCTGATGAACAGAGGTCAAACGTAAAACTAGACACATTAGGCTTGACATCTCCCTAGCACACGTTACTGTTAATATGCACAAGCAATGCTCCTCCTTAAGCCAGAGATCCGAGGACGGAATACTGCAACGGGGCATTGACCTGACATATTAACCAGGGAGACGAAAGCACATTTTTATAATCATTTTACTGTGGCAGCTGTGTCGATTTGGCTCGCTGTGCAGCACCTGGATATGCAGTACAGATAAGTGTTGTGTATCTATTCATAAATTATGTAATTTTACAAGTGCAGAACTGTTATAATATATATATATATATATATATATATATATATATATATATATATATATAAAGCCGTGCTAATAATAAATAATGACGTTTTTTATTTTTTTATGTTTTTTTTTATTTTATTTTATTTTAGGAAGGGGTTGTGCCAAAGCTCCTTTTTATTCTTCGTTATTTTATTCTATTTCATTAAGTGATAAATGAAAGAAAACGGGGAAGCCCACTGTTCAAGAACTCTCTGAGGTGGTTTTCAGTGTTGTTTTATTTCTTTTTAATACTTGAGATTTTATTTCTTTTATGATTTTTGTTTTACTCTTTATTTTAGAGTTCCCATTCTTCAACTTCATTTTCATATTTACCAAAGTTACCTATCTACCTATCTCTCTCTCTGTCTATCTATATGCATATGGTTGGTTGGAATACCAATATTTCATGTCAACACACTGGAGAGTAACTCAATATCTGGACTTTTGTTTCTTTCCCGTCGATGGTGATGTGTACCTCTGTGTTTGACTCTTTACTTACAACCATGCTGTAGAACTTTTTCTGATTGCTGCCAAGGCCAACAGCGCGACTTTCAATTATCACCACATTCAGTAATACCTGAAGTTGTTTTTTGTGATCTAGCCCAGATGTCTGTATCATCAGCATATCTTAGGTTTGTGATGTTGACGCCACCAACATTGATCCCATCATGTGTTAGATGTTTCTCACAGTCCAGTCACTTTTATTGTTGTTGATTTTTGTTGCCGTAGTCTGTTCCTAGCAGAGAATTTTCATAAGTTCAATATCTTTACCATTTACGTTTAAACGGTTTAAAAAGTTAAAAAGTGCTTCTTACTTTACCTTATCGAAGGCTCTCGCAATCGATAAAATAGATGTATATATCTTTTTGCATTTCTCTATACATTTCAGATATTATTCTGAGAGTGAAGATGGCATTTCTTGTTCCTTTATCTGCCACTAATTTAAACTGATCTGACAATTCTCCAATGGTACATTCTTTCAAGCGATTAGCAGAATCTTAAGAATTAATATAGTTACGTGACTCATTAGACTATTTGTCCTGTGCAATTCACACTTGGTGATACCTGCTTTCTTTGGGAGTGAGATTAAAATGCTCTTTTCGAATCATCTGGAAAATGTTCATTATAAATTTTGCTAGCAGGTGCTGTCAGTCATTCAGTGTTCGTCAATAGCCTGCATTAAGTCGATTTATATGTTATATGTTCCAACTGCTTTTTCCTGTTTCCTGTCTTTATAACTTTAGAGATTTCATCGCTCGTAAATGGTAGGTGTTCATGTTCCTTTTTAATAATAACTTTTCCTTGAAACAATTCTGACACATATTCTTTCAGGATCTCTAAGATTTTCGCCATGATAATCCATCCATCTTTTCTTTCTATAAAGCTGGCAGATGTGCATATTTTCTTTTAGTCGGAGATTATTTCCTTTCACAAATCTTCCATTTCACAGTTCATTCAGCCCTTTTTTTTCGTCAGGCATGTCTAATCTGTCGGCCTTGTTCACGGTATTTGATTTGATCACCTTCTGCTTGTCTTCTTTTGTCCATTAGTTTCAAGATCACACTGACCATCCATGGTTAGTGTCTTGTCTTCGGTCTGGGCGGAAGTACGTGCGTCGCTCTCTCTGTTATGCCGCTTCCTAGTCTCTCGAACGAGGATTTTGAACCATCATTCATGTCTGGTTCGCCTACTGAGTTCTTCCTTTATTTATTTTCCCCCTTTCTCGTTCAAGAGGCTTCCAAGATCTAGTATTGGTGATGTGACTTTTCTTCCATTTTAAGTTCCATCTTAAACTAAAAAAGGACAGAGAGAAGGAGAGACAGGGAAAGACAAATCGACAGACAGGCAGAGAGACAGAGAAAGACAACGCGATAGACAGGCAGAGAGACAGAGAAAGACAAAGCGACAGACAGGCAGAGAGACAGAGAAAGACAACGCGACAGACAGACAGACAGAAAGACAAACAAGCAAACAGACAGAGCTCGAGGGGACGATAAGAAGCATTCCTCCGGCCGGAATATGCAGCCGTCGATCCGCCTCCTTGGAAGGGACGGGGCCTCTATCTGAGAGATACGCCCACCTCCTCTGCCGCCCACGACGTCCGGTGCGATAGGGGCGGAGGAGGTGAGAGGGAAAGAGAGAGAGGAGAGATAAGAGGGAAGAGAGCGAAGGAGAAGATGGAAGGGAGAGGGAAGAGAGCGAAGAAGATGGAAGGGAGAGGGAAGAGAGCGAGTTACAGAGAGAGAGAGAGAGACAGACAGACACAGACAGACAGACAGACAGACAGACAGACAGACAGACAGACAGACAGACAGAGAGAATGAAAGATAGATAGGTAGATATCCAAATAAACAGGTAAATGTCTAGACAGATATACAAATACACATGCAAAATCGACAAAGATAAACAAACAGATACACAGAAAGACTGACGGACAGGCAAACAAACACACAAATAGAAATAAAACAGAGAAAATTAAAATGAAAGAGAGGAGATCGGATGTGAGGTCGCAGTCTGACTGATAAACATCTCAGAAGACGGAAAGAGAAAAATCCAAGGAGCCGAAGTTCACCCAAATACATCAGAGGATGCCATTAGCAGATTGTAAACCACCAAGAAGCCAGCGGAAGAGCAGGAGGAGGAGGAGGGGGAGGAGGATTGGGGAAGAGCAGGAGGAGGAGGAGGGGGAGAGGGGGTGGGGGAAGGGGAGGGGTGGGGGGAGGAGGAAGGGGTGGGGGAGGGGGAGGGGTGGGGGGAGGAGGAAGGGGTGGGGGAGGGGAAGCGGGAGGAGGAAGAGGGGGAGGGGGAGGGGGAGGGGGAGGAGGAGGGGGAGGGGGAAACGAGGAGGAGGAGGAAGGGGAGGAGGTGGAGGAGAAGGACGGGGAGAAGGGGGAAGAAAAGGAGGGTGAGGGGGTGAGGAGAGGAGGAGGAGGAGGAAAAAAAGGAGGGGGA
>NC_091553.1:33265075-33267575 GCF_042767895.1 Penaeus vannamei
TGCTTGTTGGATTGTTTGAATGTTTGTTGGATTGTTTGACTGCTTGTTGGATTGTTTGAATGTTTGTTGGATTGTTTGACTGCTTGTTGGATTGTTTGACTGCTTGTTGGATTGTTTGACTGGTTGTTGGATTGTTTGAATGTTTGTTGGATTGTTTGACTGCTTGTTGGATTGTTTGACTGCTTGTTGGATTGTTTGACTGCTTGTTGGATTGTTTGAATGTTTGTTGGATTGTTTGACTGCTTGTTGGATTGTTTGACTGCTTGTTGGATTGTTTGACTGGTTGTTGGATTGTTTGACTGCTTGTTGGATTGTTTGACTGCTTGTTGGATTGTTTGACTGCTTGTTGGATTGTTTGACTGCTTGTTGGATTGTTTGACTGGTTGTTGGATTGTTTGACTGGTTGTTGGATTGTTTGACTGGTTGTTGGATTGTTTGACTGGTTGTTGGATTGTTTGACTGGTTGTTGGATTGTTTGACTGGTTGTTGGATTGTTTGACTGCTTGTTGGATTGTTTGACTGGTTGTTGGATTGTTTGACTGGTTGTTGGATTGTTTGACTGGTTGTTGGATTGTTTGACTGTGTCAGGGGTTTTGTGTTGCCCTGATTTGGTGGGTTATGGAGACACTATTCTGGTTCAGCTGTTTATTGATAGGAGGTGGCTGGAAGGTAGCGTGGCGCGGGTTATGGTGGGCAAGGAAGCCCAAGAGGGGCGCGCGTGGGGGAGCGCCCCCACGGAGAGGTGTGGTCAGGGCCGTGGGCCCCGGTCAAGTGTGCTGGGTCAACTCTGCGTGGCTTGGAGCGCTGGTCGCGTGTCCCTAGCAGTGGAGACGCGGGAAGGCAACACTTGTTCCTCAGATCGCTCGGCATACGCTACTAACCGTCGCCCCCGACGGGATGAAACTGGCTCTGAAAAAAAGCACACCAGAGGCAGAGACAGGGCGAGAGACAGGAGGGCAAACAGGGGGGGGGGGGGGTTGTGTTATAGCAGGGGCCGTAATCAAGATATAATCAAAATATATCACATTGCAAGGAGTGTTGTCAGTTATTTCCATGATTTTTCAATTTTTATTTATTTTTTTCAATAATTCACTGTCCAAGGATAGACAGAGGAACATGCTTAGGGAGACAATTGCAATAGTCCGCAAGGACTTGCTTGAGTTGCAATTGTCTCAGATAGCAGGAGATGAAAATCTACGAGAGATAAGCATTGTGCAGAACTACAAAGGAAGCAAAAGGTGTCGCAGTCCGCAAGGACTTGTCTTGAACGACGACTTCCTTGGAAAAAAGAAAAAATGCAACAATGCAGAGTTCAGAAGTGTGCAGTGCAATAGTGCATACGGTATACGTCTGACTAATAGTAAATGTATCAATTCAACGAAGTTGTCTAGTCTATCACACGTCACCAATAACAATTTGAGGCAAAGCAATAATGAAAACAGGTAATGCAGTCCTCATACTTCGGGAGCGACTCATTACATCAAAATATACTTCCTCAAGACAACATTTGCACGGAAAAACGTAATGCAAGATAAGAATACACGGTTGGCGCAAGTCGATTACCATCCGGAGACAGTACGCATGTAATTCTTGTGCAATTAACGGGTTTCTGCGGGACGATGTGCGCATGTGGCTGCGTGAGTGCGTAGACGAGTTGATTGATTTAATGGGGAGTTATGAAATGAGTAGTCAGAGTATAGCATACGAGAAGAAAATAGAATGTTGATAGATATATTTTAGTTTTTAGAGTCATTAGTAATGTGTTAAAGTAAGGGCGAGAGTGGGTAAGAAAGGAATAGGATGGCGTGGAAGTTGGAAGAAATAAGCGAAGGGGAGGAGGAGTGGGTGGGCGGGAGGCTGAGGGAAGGATGGGGTGGGGTGGGGTGTAAAAGAGGTATGGGTGAGGATGGGGGTTGGGGTTAGGTATGTAGGCTGGGGTGGCAATGTGGATTGCGCTTAATGAAAATAGTCACCGATCTGACTGCACGAAAAAAAAACATTCACACTAATAACAATGAACTTACGTTAATTGCAATATTAATCAACTACTATGTGAAATCATAAAAATGGTACTTTAATTAGTAAGTAAAATGAATGAAACGGTGACTGGTTTGGGTCAGCTTCCCTGAGACAACTGACCCGAAAGACAACCCTCGTGGTTGTAAATGATACTTAAACGTGATGGCCCAACCGTTGAAGGGACACATCATCCAGCTCATACGCAGACTGCAATTGGGTATCCACCCTGGGGTATACCAGCGAAAATCTCACGTATAGCGATAAGAATGCGCGGCGCGGCGCGTAGATCGCCTCTTGCGATGTGTGCATCTTTGCACGTACAGAACAACTTAACATTAATTATCTTAACCTAATTACATGTCCATACCCAGCTGTGGGTCGTCACCAAGGACCATGTAATAATGATGAGGTGAGGTTCGTGATTAAGATAAACGAAAATCAGGAACAATATGAAATCGTAGTAGCTGTATAATATAATCAA
>NC_091553.1:33341270-33343770 GCF_042767895.1 Penaeus vannamei
ATTATTAGAGCAATTATAATAATAACAATGAAAATAATAATAGAAACGGTAATGATAATTATGATAGTGAGGAATATCATACATCATCAAAAACAATGATATTGATAATAATGGTAATAATGATAACAACAGCAATAATAATGATGATAATAACAATGATAATAATAATGGTAATAATGATTATTATCATTACTATGGTGATAGTAACAATGGTAATAATAGTAACAGTAATATTGATACTATTACTAATAATGATGATAATGATAATAATCAAGATAATGATCATAATAATAATATTATGAATAATGATAATGATAATGATACTGCCACTAAGAACGTCTACTACTACTAATAATAATTACAACAACAATTACGATAATATTGCTAATGATAAAAATAAATGCACTGACAATAATTTTGATAAAAGTAATAGCAATGATAATGGTGATGATGTTAAAAGTAATCTTAATAATAATAATGACAATAAAGATAATCATAAAAAAAAAATGATGATGACTATGATGACGATTATTATGATGATGTTGATAATAATCTTGGAACCTATAAGAATAACGAAACCAACAGCACTACTTCAATTTCTATACCTGTTTATACAAAGCAAAAGTTGCCATCATATTATGAACTGTGATAAAGTTCATTGATATTACATGCAAAACAGCTGATTATGAAAAGAAAGTGTATTTCAATTGTCGGAATTTTTCTATCTAGTTAATGTTGCAGTTTTAATATAAATAGTGGACGAAATTTATAGTCAACAACTTTATAACTTACATCTAATGCCTTTTTTTCATTGCTGTAATTCACGTGATGGATATGTTTGTCTATTTATATGTATATCAAAGAATTCTGAAAATATAACGAAAGTTGAAGTGTTTTGTACAAATAAATAATCCAAACTACCAGACAAAAATAAAAAACTGCAATAACATCTGAACTTTTTGTTAATTTAAATTTTCCAATATTGCAACAATCTCAATATAAAATCAAATATAAACAGAAAGTTGGTAAAATGAACTGGCTCATTATTTTATAGAAATGCAAGCCGTTTCTGCTAATGCCTGACGCATTATTTGCGATAAATCAGGCACAAGCATGATATATTACGAACCGAAAGCCTCCACACTCGTGCGACATGATATTTGGACTACATCCATAACATGGATTAGGGAAACGCGCACTTAATTACCCGAACGCATACGCACACACACACACACACATACACATATACATACACAAACACATACAGACACACACACACACACACACACACACACACACACACACACACACACACACACACACACACACACACACACACACACGCACACACGCACACACGCACGCACGCATACACACACACATATGTGTATGTGTGTGTGTTTATGAAGATATTGATAGAAAGATGGATATATAGATAGATATTACATATGATAGAAAAAATAAATAGAGATACAGAAGCAGACTGATAAATAAAATACAAAAAAAGGTGAAATGAAAGCACGAGCCTCCACCTCGCCCTCCCAAACGCGACTCTTAAAAGGCCGACCTCAAAATGGCCAACGAAAGGCGTCTGCAATACCTTTCCTGCCATTGGCTATAATGAGCGAAATATGTAAATGCCTGGAGGAGGGAAGACCGTCTTACCTGGTCGAGGAGGCGCCAGGTAAGTACCTCTTCCTTTAAGAACAACCCTATTACGACATCTTTATGGCCCGAGAGAGAAGAATTCCCGGGGATTTGTTTTCGACGCAGAGTGAACGAGGAGGTTGGTGCTAATACGTCTTGCGGGCGGCTCGGGGATGAGGCTTATTTGATTTTTTTTTTTTTACAATTATCATTATTTTCTTAGTGTTTGGGTTTGTGTGTTTTTTGTTCTTGGTTGGGTCCTTATGGCGCTCTTATGCTTCTTTTTTCTCTTCTTCTTCTCTCTGTCTTTCTCTCTCTGTCTGTATCCCCCCTTTCTCTCTCTCTTTCTCTGCTTCTCTCTCTCTCTCTCTCTCTCTCTCTCTCTCTCTCTCTCTCTCTCTCTCTCTCTCTCTCTCTCTCTCTCTCTCTCTCTCTCTCTCTCCCTCTCCCTCCTTTCTCCCCTCCTTCGTCCCTCTCTATCTCCTCCACCCTACTCTCTCTCTCTCTCTCTATTTCTCTGTCTATCTCCCCACTCCCTCTTTCCCTCTCTCTCTGTCGTTGCAAGAGAAAAAGAGAAAGAGAGAGGGAAAAAGGAAAGAAAGAAAGAAAGAGAGAGAGAGAAAAAAAAAACAGAAAATACTATAATCATACTTCCAAATCCCGCCCCAAACCAACATTCCCCCCGCATTTACATAGTCCCGCCTCACTCTTGCGTCGATTTCTTCTTTCCAATACAAACAACGAAGGAAAATCTACACCGCGCCCGGGTCCCGCCACACACACGGCCTCTGTGAAACACCGAGCAGCTTCTCTCAGCAAAACAAACATCGCATCTTGGGTAAAAAGGCTAAAA
>NC_091553.1:33351270-33358770 GCF_042767895.1 Penaeus vannamei
GAACTAAAGCAAAAGTTAGACGAAGCTGAAACCAAAATTGGCAACGGTGGTGAAACCGAAGCAAAAAATCTACAGGAAAAAGTTGAGGAGGTCATTAAAGTTCAAGAAACTGTCAAACAGATTGAAAGTAATTTGTCAATCAGCCAAGCTCAAATAATGGAAGAAGCCAAGAAGATGACAGCTACATATGCAGCTGTATCAAAGGTAAAGGAAACCGTGAATGAAATGAAAAAGAAAAAAGATAGAAAAAGACATCAAGACCACAAAGGAGGAAATTAAAACACAGCTTGCAGCAACGATTAAGAAGAACGAATTCAAATCCCACCTTGGGTCACATGCAACAAATATTGCTAAGTTGGCTGACGTAAACAAGGACATAGTCATATTGGGACATGAAGAAAAAGTTGTAGAAGATGGAACTGAACGATACAACGAAGACAAGAAATTAATTGTAGACATTCTCAAGGTCATAAATCCCGAATTCGCCGAGCAGAATACCATAGCTCACAGGAGGCTGGGATTATTCGAAAAGGGAAAGAACCGGCCTCTAAAAGTAATATTCTTGAATAAGCAAATAGTAACTGATATAATAAAGAAAGCCAAAGTTCTGGCCACCCGTGAGGAATATAAAAAAATCTGGATAAGAGAAAACATGACCAGAGATGACAGAGTAACACTACAAAAGAAATTGGAAGAAGTAAAAAATAAAAATGAACAAAGGACTGAAGAGGAAAAAAAACTATTTATTTGGAGGGTGAGAGGTCTCCAAGCAAATCAAATATAAAATCGGATCCAAAATGTAGAGGCAGACAAACATTAACCCTGTAACCAAATTTAATACCTAAAGATTATATAGAAATAGTTTATACAGATATTGATGGTTTATCTTCGAAGTCGCTTGAACTAGAGAAAATAATTGATATGGATAAACCGGATGTAATATGAATCACTGAAACCAAACTGGACCCCTCCATTGACTATGTAACATTAGGGCTCAAAGACTATAATATTTGGAGAAAAGATAGGGCAGATAGAAATGGAGGGGGGGGGGGTAGCAATATTTACAAAGAAAGGAATTATTATAAAGGAGTTAGAAATTAATCAGGACCCCATAGTGGAAATGAAGGTAAATGAGGTGGAAACAAATGGGGTAAACATAATAATAACCACGGTAAACATGCCACCTTAAACATCGGTGTGGTCACTAGAAAATTACCAGAAACTAATTCAAGAGACAATAAAAAGCCTAGAATAAGTGCTACAACTTCCGGAAACCAATTCAACAGAAATTCTTACTACAGGGGATTTTAATAGCAAAATCGACTGGGAAAGTTTCGATCCTAGAGCACAATCAGATTCGTGGAATGTTAAATTACTAGATGTCATAAATGAGCATTGCCTTTTCTAGAATGTAACTGATCATACCAGGGCTAGATAGGCCGTCTATGCTTGACCTAATATTTACAAAGCATAACGACGATATTAAGGATATCGAGTACTGTCCTCCTTTAGGAAAAAGCGACCAGGTAGTGATTAAACTAAAATACTGTCTGCTACAGGAAAAACTCATCGTAAGCAAGGAAAGAAAGGAAAAGTACAATTATAACAGAGGTAATTATAAAAGCCTTAAAGATTTCTTTGATAACATAAACTGGGAAACACTGCTGGATGATGAGAACCTTGATGTTCAGTATTCAAATTTTTTTGAGATTTATAAAAAAGGAATGGAAAAATTCATATCCAAATTCAAAATTGAAGCAAGAAATGGCCAAAAATGGTTCAACGACAAATGCAAGAAAATGAGGGAAAAAAGCATCTCCTTTGGAAAAGATTCAGAATTCATAGATCTCGGGCAGCATATGAAAGATGAGAGAGGCGAAATTAGACTGAAAAGGATATAATCAACAAATGTACAAGTCAACCAAAACTCTTCTTTAACTACATAAATAGTAAAACTAAAGGTAGGGGTCAAATTAGCGCCATCAAAGACAATAACATTATATATTCTAAGGAGGAAGAAATGGGTGAAATCCTAAATGAGAAATTTCAGTCAGTGTTTGTTCAGGATCCATGCTTTGATATGGCAAATACCCGTACAAACGTAAAGAACATCGAAAATATCACCCTCAAAAAGAACGAAATAAAAGATCTACTAAAAGGATTAAACAAGACAAAAGCAGAGGGACCAGATGAAATTTCTAACTGGGTTCTTAGGGAATGTGCCGAAGAACTGTGTACTCCTTTATTGTTAATATTCCAAAATTTAGTAAGACAAGGTAAACTACCAAAAAGTTGGAAATTCGCAATTGTTACACCCTTATATAAGAGCGGCGACAAACAAAACCCACTAAATTATAGACCAGTTTCATTAACTAGTGTAGTATACAAACTGCTTGAAAGAATTAGAAAATTATGGTTGAAATGCTTGAAAAACACGAAATGATATCAAATAAACATTTTTTTTTTTTTGAGAAGGAAGGTCGTGTGTAACAAATCTCCTCTGTTTTTATGATAGAGTATCTGAAATATTACAAGAAAGAGACGGCTGGGTGGATTGTGTGTAATTAGACTTTAAAAAGGCTTTTGCTAAGGTGTCTCAATGAAGAGTACTATCGAAATTAGAGCACCTAGGTGGAGTGAAAGGCAACCTACTCGCATGGATGAAAGACTTTCTTCACGAAAGACAAATGGGCACAGTAATTAGAGGAAAGCATTCTACATGGCGACACGTAACCAGCGGAGTGCCTCAAGGATCGGTGTTGGCGGCGACTATCTTTACTATCTTCGTCAATGATTTAGAGTCAAACATAAGCCCAGGTAGTTATCTGAATATGTTTGCAGATGACGCAAAGATACAAAAGAGGATAACAGACAACGTCTCATGCCAATGCCTCCAAAGTGACATCGAGAACTTATTCACGTTGAGTTGTACATGGAAAATGGAATTCAATACCAACAAATGTCACGTAGTCAAGTTTGGAGAAAGTAGAAATCGCCCACTATTCGAAAACAAATTAGGGGACGCATTATTAGACACAGCTGACAGGGAAAAATATCTTGGGATAATCATAAATAGAAACCTAAATCCAAATGACCATATAAATGAAAAGGTCAACAAAATGTTAGGACTGATTGCCTACATGAAGAGGGCATTCGTGTATGTGGACGAAGATATGGTAAAGAAGATTATTAAAGCAATCATAAGACCAAGTCTTGAGTACGGTGCAGTGGTATGGAGTCCACACTTAAAAAAAGCTATTGACAAACTGGAAAGAGTCCAAAGAACGGCGACGAGATGGGCACCTACCCTAAGAGATCTGAGTTACGAAGACAGACTACAGAAATTAGGACTTACTACCTTGGAAGAAAGAAGGAAAAGGGGGGACATGATTATGCTTTTCAACTGCATTACAGGAAGAGTGAAGATAGATAAGGATGACTTTTTGATCTTGAACACAAGAAGAACGAGAGGACACAACAAAAAGTTGACAGTAAAAAGAGGTGATAAAGATGTCAAAAAATATAGTTTCCCAAACAGAATTATTGAATTGTGGAACAGTCTCCCCAATCAAGTAGTGTGTGCCAAAACTATGCATCAATTTAAAAAGTTATATGATAATTTAAATATAGCAGACGGGACCACCTGAGCTTGGCTCTTCTCCCATATTGAAACAACTAGGTAAGATAACACACACATACACACACACACACACACACACACACACACACACACACACACACACACACACATATATATATATATATATATATATATATATATACATATATATATATATATATATATATATATATATATATATATATATATATATATATATATATATATACATATTTATATGCAAATACACACACACACACACACACACAGATATATATATAAATAAATATATATATATACATATATATATATATATATATATATATATATATATATATATATATATATATAAGAGAGAGAGAGAGGGTGAGAGGGATAGACAGATTGGAAGATAGAGAGAGAGAAAAAAAAAATACAAATACAAAACTGCCCACACATATATAAGACCAGACGAAACCCAAAAGGTCCATCCACAAGCCATCAAACGTAAGACCGAAATGCCACAGTCTCAGAGCTTGCCAGGGTGACTGTCCTTTGGCCTTTCGTAAGCCGCAATTAATGTCAAAATAAACTACTTTCTGAGCCGTCTCCGTAAACCTCCATCTCTCAGAAGTTTATAAATCTTTAGCTCAGACACGAAATTACTCACAAATCACACGGAAGCCAGACCCGGCTATTTTACTCTAAGTTGCACTTTTATAGAACCCAAATTGCATGCATTGAGCGCATATCGTCCCTTAAGAGAGAATGATCACAAATCTGTCGCCCGTGATGTTGCTTGGGTGGATATTTATTGCAGTATATTTAACCAACGATTGCATAACTGGATACGAATGGCGTGTGTCTTTAGGATAATCTTTATTTTCGGGATAACGAGGAACTTGTGTGTTTAGAATGATAAAAAAAAATTTTTTGAATGTAAGATTTTAGTAATCAAAAAAAGGAAAATAGCACAGAGTAGTACTGAGGAGAGCCTAAGGTGAAATAGGTCCAGTTCTACAAACAAGCAAACAAGCAAAATTCCATTACCAACTGCAAACTGTTAGGCTTCTACTGCTATCTGTCTCTGATTTTGTGTGTGTTTGTCTGTCTGCTTCTCCCTCCCTCTCCCTCTCCCTTTTCTTTTCATGTTCTCTCCCCTTTTATTTTCTTTGCTTTTCCTTCTATCTATACCTCTTGGATTCTCTCTCTCTCTCTCTCTAAGCATGTGTTTTCCTCTTTGCTCTTTCTCTCCTCCCCCCCCCTCTCCCTTTCTCTCTCTCTCTCTCTCTCTCTCTCTCTCTCTCTCTCTCTCTCTCTCTCTCTCTCTCTCTCTCTCTCTCTCTCTCTCTCTCTCACTCACTCTCCCTCTCCCTCCCTCTCTCTCTCTCCCTCTCTGTTTTTCTCTTTCTTGCTCTTTCTCCCCTCACCTCCCCCCTCCCTCTCTCTATCTATCCCATTCCTCCAATGTCAATACAGTGTCAACCTCGCTCCGAAACCTAAGTCAGATCCAACGGCATGATATTCAAGCTTTGCTCCCTACCCCTCTGTCCGTTGCATGCGCCGTGGTCATTGAGAGCTTATATATATCATATTTACTAGGCTATTGCATGCAATCGCACCGAAATAGACTAGAAGGAGGAAATTCGGGAAACGGACCGATCACAAGAAGGGGAAGAGAGGAAGAGAGGAAGAAGGAGACGGTGGAATGAAAGAGAGGAGAGTGTAAATGTTGTTTATATGTGTATGATTTTTTGTGTTATTGTTATTTGGGGAAATCGATTGAGAGAGACAGAGGGAGATAATAAGTAGCTGTGGACACACACTCACCCGTGTGGACGTATTTGAATGTGTGTGTGCGTATTTGTGGGTAGGTGTGTTATTGTGCGTGTGTGATTGTTTGTGCGTAGGTGTGTGTGTGTGTGTGTGTGTGTGTGTGTGTGTGTGTGTGTGTGTGTGTGTGTGTGTGTGTGTGTGTGTGTGTGTGTGTGTGTTTATGTTTGTGGGTGTGTGTTACGTGTGCATGATTTAATTTAAAGAGACGATAATGATGATGATGATAACGATAATAAACATATTTAGAGTAATAATGATGTAACACGGTAATAGTAACAAAAATACTGACAGTAATAGGAGGAGGAAGAGGAGTAAAAGAAGAAGACGAAGAAGAAGGAAGAGGAGAAAGAGGGCGAGGAGAAGGAGGAGGAGATGGAGGACGAAGAGAAGAAGATGGAGAAGAAGAAGAGGAAGAAGGAGGAGGGGGAGAGCCAGGAGAGGGAGGAGGAGGAGGAGGAGGACGAGGAGAGAAAGAGGAAGAGGAGGGGAGTATAAAGAAGAAGGGAAGAAGAAAAAAAGAGAAGGAAACAAGAAAAGAAAAAGAAATATAAAAAGGAAAAAGAATAGGAGAAAGATAACAAAAAGAAAGAAAGAAAAGGAAGTAAAAAAAAAGAAAATGTGATCAAACAAATGAAGGAGAAAAAAAAAAACAATCTAACCTTTTCTGAAGAATAACAATAACTAAACCTTTGAAAATCTGTCAGTGTTGCCAAGAAAGAAAAAGAAAATTATAATAAAAATCAATGAAAGATTAAAGATGTAATTTAATAGGAAGAAGAAGATGATGATGATAATGATAAAGAAGAAGAAGAGGAAAATGAGGAATAGGAAGAAGACGAAGAAGATGATACAGAAGAAAAAGAGGAAGAAGACTGTGATGATGATGAAGAAAGAAGAAGAGGAATAAGACGATGATGATGAAGAAAGAAGAAGAGGAATAAGACGATGAAGATGAAGAAAGAAAAAATGGAAAAGGAGAAGAAGGCGATAATAAGAAAGAAGGCGTTGATGATAAAGAAGAAGAAGAGGACGATGAAAAAGAAGAAGACGACGAGGAGAAAAAGACGTTGATGATAAAGAAGAAGAAGAGGAGGACGATGAAAAAGAAGAAGACGATGATGAAAAAAGAAGAAGTTCATGATAAAGAATAAGAAAATGAGGTGGATGATAAAGAAGAAGAAGGCGATGATAAAAAAAAGAAAAAGAAGACGACGATGAAAAGAAAAAAAAAGACGATGATAATAAAGAAGAAATAATATCGAGAACAACAGAAAATAAAAGAAATAAATTAATAAAGAGGAATTAAGATAATCCACCCATAATTTAACACCATCGAAAACCTCCGGAAATCAGCCAGTGTTGCCATGACGTGAGGTCGGGATTTCCGCGTGACAGCCGAGGCAACCAGACCACAGACCCTCCCCTCCCCTCCCCCCACCCTCCCCCCAACCAAAGGCACGCGTTCGGGATGCCACTTCGCCAACTAATTGTGGCAGCTCCAGGAATGCGGATTGGACGGATTGTGAATTACACGAACGCTCTCCCCTCCTCTCCCCACCCCTCCCTCCCCCAGTTGACGGATGACGTCAGAGAAGGGGGAGGAAGGAGGGGGGGTGGAGGAGGGAGGGAGGGAGGTTTGCGTACGGTGTGTGTGTGGGGGGGGGGGGAGGGTTAGGATTAGGGATTTGGGGGGGTGGGTTGGGGTAAAGGGATAGGTATAGGGTGGGATTAGGGATTGGGGTTTGGGGGGGTGGAATAAAGGGGTAGAAATAGGATGGGATTAGGGAAGGTGGGGAGGGTGTGGGTAAAGGGATTAGGGACTGGGGGGAAGGATTGGGTAAAGGGGAAAGTATAGGGTGGGATTAGGGATTGGGAGGGGGTAGGGAGTGAAGAATATTAGGATTAGATTTAGGATCGTTGAGTGGTGACTGGGATTAGGTTCCGAAGTGGGCGGCGTGTGTGATGTGTGGGCGCATTATCTCTCTCTCTCTCTCTGCCTCTCTATCAGTCTATCTATCTATCTTTACACCCTCCCCTCTCTCTCTCTCTATCTATCTATCTTTATC
>NC_091553.1:33398770-33401270 GCF_042767895.1 Penaeus vannamei
GACAATAAGAATAATGATAATAATAATAATGATGATAATAATATCAATAATAATGATAATAATAATAATAATTATAATCATGATAATGATAACAACAACAACAGCAACAACAATAATAATAATAGTAATGATAATAATAATGATAATAATAATGGTGATAGTAATAACAACGAAGATAATAATAATGATAATAGTAATAATAATAATAATAACAATGATAAAAGTGATAATAATGATTTTCTCATAGCTAATATTATTATCATTATTATTATTGCTATTATTATTATTGTAAATATTATCATTGTTATTATTATCATTATCATAATTATTATTATCATTACAATTATCATATTCATTATCATCATCATCATTACTACTACTACTAGTTATATCATTATCA
The DNA here is from genome assembly GCF_042767895.1 of Penaeus vannamei. Classification (NCBI taxonomy): domain Eukaryota; kingdom Metazoa; phylum Arthropoda; class Malacostraca; order Decapoda; family Penaeidae; genus Penaeus; species Penaeus vannamei. The sequence goes on from NC_091553.1 coordinate 33,399,171, forward strand.
TTACTATTAGTCTTACAATTAATTATCATTACGACTACTACTGCTGCTATTACTACCACTTCTTTCATGATCATTATTATCATCACTACTTTTACTAATATCACCATTATCAGTATCATTATTAAGAGTATTTTTCTAATTATCAAAATATCTTTAATCTATATTACTTATTTACGTTTGCCGTTTCACTCCCTTACTGTCGACTTTCTCTGCTTTTGATCTTTAGCCGTTACCCTTTCCCCTCTCCCTCTATCTGTCTGTTTATATAGTTTCTCTCTCTTATCTACCCTTTCTCCCCTTTTCTCCCTCTCCTTCTCTACCTTCCTCCCTCGATCTCTTTCTCTTCATCTTTTTTTTCCATGTTCCTCTTTCTTTCCCGTTTTACCCTCCTCCCTCTCTTTCCATCTCTTTCTCTCTTCTGTCCTTCCTCCCTCCCTCCATATTCCTCTCCCTTCTGTCCTTCCTCCCTCCCTCCATATTCCTCTCTCTTACCCCTCCCTCACCTGTCTTCCTTCCCTCCCTTCCACCTTCCTTCCCTTCATATTCCTCTCTCTCACTCCTCCCCCATCCGTCTTCCTTCCCTCCCTTCCTCCTTCCTTCCCTCCATTTTCCTCTCTCTTACCCCTCCCCCCGCCCCGCCCTCCTTCCCTCCCTCCCTCCCTCCCTCCCTCCCTCCCCTTCCCTCGTCCCCTTACATCCCATTCCCCTTAAACATCCAGCAGAAGAAAGCAATACGTCAAGGAAAGACGTGACGACCGAAGGGGAAGGGAGAGGGCCGCTGAGAGGAAAACACAGGGGTGTGATTTATCGTGTTATTAATGTTGAAAGTTGTCGTGGGAGGCTTTAGATGGTCGTGCGCAGGGGGTAGGGGGTAGGGGAGGAGAGGGGAGGGGTAGGGGAGGGTAGGAGAAGGGAGGGGAGGATAGGAGGGGGAGGGGGAGGATAGGTGGGGGAAGGGGAGGATAGGTGGAGGAAGGGGAGGATAGGAGGGAGAAGGGGAAGGAGGTACAAGGAAACGGGGGAGGGGGAGTTTAGAGGGGGGGGGGGGGAAGAGAAGGACAGGAAGGGGAAGAGAAGGGAAGGATAGGAAGAGGAAGGGGAGGATATAAGGGAGTTTAGAGGGGTGGCGGGGTGGGGAGGGGAGGACAGAAGGAGGAAGGGGAGGATAGGAAGGAGAAGGGAAAGGAGGTAAAAGGATGAAGAGAAGGGAGTTTAGAGGGGGAAGGGAAGGACAGGAAAGGGAAGAGAAGGGGAGGATAGGAAGAAGAATGGGAGGATATGAGGAAGTTTAGAGGTGGAGGGGAAGGGGAGGACAAAAGGGAAAAGGGGAGGATAGGAGGAGTAAGAGGAGATGAGGGAAGAAGGGGAAGAACAGAGGAGAGAGGGGGAAGGGGAGGATAGAAGGGGTGAGAGATGAGGGAGTGGATCGGAGGAGGGAAATATAGGATAGGACAGAAGGGAGTTTGTGCAAGGCTAAGGAAGGGTCGTACAAATAGGAAAAAAAAGGAGAGAGAGAGAGGGAATTATGGATTGCGTAGAACATGGACAGGGTTACAGAGGAAGAAGGGAGAATAAGGAAGGTAAGGAAAAGACGATCCATTAAGGAGGTAGGTAGGGATGTAAACAAAAGGACAACAATAACAAGAGGAAGGTTTGTGTGGTGGAGGAGGGGAAGGGAAATAGGGAAGAATAGAGACTACGAAAAGGGAGGAGGGAAAGGCCTTTGCAAGGGAGAAGGGAGAAGGAGGTATATAGAGTGAGGGAGGAAAGGCGGACACGAAGTATGCGTAAAGGGAGAAGGAAGTGAGGTAGAGTGTATGAAACAGAACAGAGAAGAGTTTGAAAGGAGGAAGAGAAGAAAGGAGGAAGTGTGTGACGTGGAGAGACAAAAATAAAGTGGAGTAAACGAGAAAGAGGGAGGAGGACGAGGATGAATGGAAGGATAGGGGTATCCTTGACGTATGACATTTTCTTGTCCTGTTACTTCTTCTTTATCCTTTCTGGAGTGATTTTGTTATGTTGTTGCTGGCAGTTCTGTTTGGTAACCGTCGTTGTCGTGATCATTGTAGTCAAGACTTTATACGAATCCATGTGGATATA
>NC_091553.1:33466270-33468770 GCF_042767895.1 Penaeus vannamei
TATCGATGTCAGGTGAAATGATGAGTTTACACCTCTTCTCATGTAGACGTAAATATATACATTATTTTTAGTTTTGATTTTTTTTTTTTTTTTTTTTTTCCGCTTGCCTTGATTGGTAAGAAGAGAACGGAGGAGTGTAATGATGATGTTGTGGTTTTCATGACAATATACCGGGCGTTTTTTTTTATTATCATTCCATTTTCTTATTGTTAGACGTCAAAGACATATTCCTTTTATACCTGCAAGACATGCCATTTAATTACATCGGTAACAAGGCGAAAAATTCGTGCCCCCCCCCCTCTTCCTCCCCCCACCACTTCCCTTCTTTTATTGATATGCTTTGTCTCCCTGTGAGTATTTTCGTAAGACTGAAGAACAAATCTTTCTCTCTTCTCTTCGTTTTTTCCTCTCTCTCTTTGCCTCTAGAAAAAAGAACAAAAAAAATCTACCTGAATTGTTTCCATTCTTCAGGGCCCCTTCACAGACCTCTCTAATTGGTTTCTCGGCATTTTACGACCCAAAATAGACCTGGAACCGATTTTGTCTTGTATTTTGAATCCATACAGAGAGTTTTCAATTACTTTTTTATGTCTCTTTTCATATTTTCTCCTAACTGGGAAAACGAAACTGCAACGTGATAACGCTGTAATGACGTTCCTTTTTTAATCGTGTTTCTGTATGTCTTTTTTTTCGACGTTATTAGTCAACTTTGCCGTTTTCCTGCCTCTGTTTTTGTATTCTTATATATCTCTGCCTCTCTGTTTATCCGTTTTTTTTTCTTATTTATAGAGTCTACTTGGAGTTTTCCCACGAGTAATCCATTCTATGTAAAGACCTATAGCTTTGTTTGGTTATTTGTTTCCATAACTATCTTTCACTCAATACATCTATCTATACTAATGTATCTCTGTCTATCTATTTATCTATCAGTCGAGCCTCTCTGTCGGTTTGATATAGGGAAATTGCTCATGTTACTATAAATAGATTTAGAAAATTGAAGACTACTTGTGGTTATAATTTCTCATATCACTGGTATTTAGAATAATGATAATCATTATCTCTAATTCCGTTTGTACTCGTCCTCCTGTCTATATTTCTTTCGCTCTTCTTATCTCTCTTCGCCTCCTTCGTTTCTTTTTCATTTCAGTTCCGTTTTCTTTTCGTCCACTTCATTTTCTTTCTCTTTTTTTCCCCTTCCTATCTCCTTCTCTCTTCTCTCTTCACTTCCTTCCCTCCTGTTTCTCCTCTCTCTTCCCCTCCTCTCTTTTTCTCTCTTTCTATTACACCAACATCCTTCCCCTCCTTCTCTTCTTTTTTTTTTTTTTGTCTCTCTCACCCTTTCCCTCCCTCTCCTTCTCCCTCTCCTATATTCCTGCCTCCCTCAATCTCCTCCTTCTACCCCTTCTCCCTCATTCTTATGTCTGTCTATTCCCCCTTTACTCTTTCCTTCTATTTTTCTCCCCCTCTTATATTTCAGCCCCCCCCCCCCTCCGTTCTCTTCTCATATATCCCCATTTACCATTTTACCCTTCCTCTCCCTCTTCCTTCTTTCTTCTTTTTTCTATGTATACTGCCTCCCTCCTTCTCTATCCTCTCCCTTCCCTATTCTCCCTCCTCTTATATACATCTACTTTCCTTCTTTCCATCCCTTCTCCTCCTGCATGTCTTTCTCCCTCCTGCTCTTCTCTTCCCTCTCCCTCTCCTATATCACTACCTCTCTTTTTCCCTCTTTCGCCCTCTTTTCGCCTGTTTCCACTCCCTATGTCTCTACCTCTCTCTTTCCCATTCCCCATTTTCTTTCCTATTTCTTCCTTCTCCTTTTCTCTCCCTCCGTCCCATTTCCCTTTCGCTCCCTTCTTCTCTTTTCTCTCTTCTCACCTTCTCCCTTTCTCTTCCCTTCCTACTTCCTATTTCCCACTTGCCCCCTTTTCTCCTTCTTTTCCCTTTTTCCCTTGCATTTCCCTTCTTTCCTCTCTTCTCTCTATCCTCCTTCTCCCTTTTCCTCTCTCCTTTCCCCTTCCCTCCCTTCTTCAATTTTTCTCTTCTCCCCTTCGCTGTCCCTTTCCTCTATTCCCCATCCTGCCTAGCTTCTCCCCTTTCCCTTTCTCGCCATCGCCCTTCCCTCCCCTCTTCCCTTTTCCCCCATCTTCCCTCCCTCTTTCTCCCCTTCCTATCCACTTTCCCTCCACCTCTCTTTCCTCCCTCCGTCGCTCTCCCCACCCCACCCCTTTCCCCCATCCCGTTGCCCCGGACAGCAGACACAGCACCCCCCTACCGCCCTCCATCGACCTCCCCCCCCCCCCCACTATTCGCCCCCGTGTCCAAACCCGGACATGTCTGAGCCGTGACGTGTCCGGGGCTCTCGGACACTCACTTATTTCCCTCACCTTCCGGAAGCCTTATATACATGCAAACGAGATTTTTCACTTGCCAGAATTCGAATTCTCTTTGACGGCAAACATTCAAGCCAATAACCAGCAGCGCGGGACCAGGAGGGGGG
>NC_091553.1:33473770-33476270 GCF_042767895.1 Penaeus vannamei
CAGAGAATGAGAGAATGAGAGATGGAGAGAGTGAGAGAGAAGAGGAGAGAAAGAGAGAATGAGAGAAAAGGAGAGAGAAGAGAGAGAGATACTCTATTTAAGAACATTCCCGAGCACTGCATTGGACTGCATTCACTTCTGTATAAGCATTTGCAATTACAAGCATCTTTCACTCAAGAATGGCTTCCTTCTTAATTGAGGGAATGCTTGGAAATATTCTCTGCAGGAAACGAATTAACGAAGGGAAAATTCTTGACTGTTCGAAGTGGATTTTCCTGTAAAATAAGTGAAATATTTTCTTTTAACCTTTTTGCATGATGTTAGACGTGTATGAATTAATATTTCCACTAAAGATATGACAAAAGAGAGATATACCTAATTTGATTTAAAGGTAATTTAATATCTTTGCAATATCATTAGCAGATAACGTCTTTGAAATTCACGAAATCATTTTAGTTAATCAAAAGTCTCCCGGTATTAAAATGTAATAAATCTTAATGTATTTCTTCCAATCAAGACTCCTTTTCTGTGCCTCATCGGAATCATATAAATATATGAAAAAGTATTGAAAAAAGATAATGATTCTATTATCAAATAACACCATTTCTAACACTCCTATTGCCAGAGGTACGATCACCACCAGAGAAAATAAAAATCTTGGATATTACAACATTTCTCAGACTTAGAAATAAGGTCTTATCGTCCTTTCTAATAAGAATCTTATATTCCCCCAAGGTTCACGATGAAGTGGAAATCATCGCTAGAACACTGTGAGATAAAACCACGTCTCATTTTCTTCCCCACCGGTGAAATGTTTTCTTCACTTCCTCAAGAGAGCGAAGCAGAGCGCCTGTCACTCAGATGGCATCTCACGCCCTCCTTACTGTGGCGATGCGTGGAATATGATTGTTGTTGTTGTTATTATTATTATTGCTATTGATATTGTTATTATTATTGTTGTTGCTTTTTTATTAATTCTACTATTCTTATTAATATCATTTTTACTATTATTATTATCATTACTATTATTACTATCATTATTTTGATCATTATTATTATTGTTATTGTTATCATTACTGTTATTATTGTTATTATTGTTATCATTGTCATTATTTTTATTATTACTATTATCGTTGTTATTATCATGAACATCATATCATTATCGTTATTATTATCGCTATCATTAATTTTACTATTATTATTATCATCGTTGTTATTTTGAGTATTATAGATGTTGTCGTTATTTTTGTTATTATTATCATTATTGTTAATATTATTATTATTACTATTATCATTTATTATTATTATTATCATTATTATTATTATTATCATTATTTTATTATTACTATCATCATTGATTTTATTATTACTATCATCATTAATTTTATCATTCCCTTATTATCATTATTATTGTTATTATTCTCATTATCCTCAATCTTACTATGATTTTTATGATTATAGTTATTATTATTATCACCATTTTTATTATCATAATTATCATCATTATCATTATCAATATCATCATCATCTTCATCATTATCATTGTCATTACCATTACCATTATTATCATTATTATTAGCATTAGCATTTTCATTGTCGTTATTGATAATATTAATATAATTATTTTCATTTACATCAGTATCAACATTATCATTGTTATTAGTATCATTATTATTGTTATCATCATTATTATAATTGTCATTATCAATTTTTTTATCATTATGGTTATTAATATTGCTATTTTAATTAAGATTTTTATCATCCATCTTATTACTATTGCTATTTTTATCACAATGTATCTTTATCATTATTATCATCATTATTATCAGAATTATTACTATTTTCATAATTAATAATTTCATCATCATCATTATTATCATTATTGGTGTTATTATCACCATTATAACTTTCACCATTATTATCATCATCGTTATCATTATCCTTTCTATTATTAGTAGCAGTATTAGTATTTTCATATTCATCGTCATTTTCATTGTTATTAGTAGTTGTAGTAGTAGTAGTAGTATTGTTTTGTTGTTGTTGCTGTTGTTTTTATCATTATTATCATTATTATTATCATCATCATCATCATCATCATCATCATCATCATCATCATTTCTATTATTGCTATTGTTATCATAACTATTGCTATTAATACTATAATTACTTGTACAATTAGTATTCATATCACTACTATCCTTGTCATTATTATTGTTACTTTTACTATTATTAGCATTGCTATTTTCATTGTTTTTTTCAATGTTATTATGAATATTAGTAGCGGTACTACTTTCGAACTATTATACACTATTCTTAAGAAATGATGTATGGCGAAATCACCGAAGACTCTATATAAATCACGCAATCATCAATCATAATCCAAGGAAACAATAAAACAACAAGTGATTTAATTTGTAATGAAGACGGGACGGAGGGGGAAGGGGGAGAGGAGAGGGGGGAGGGGGGAGGGGGGGATAGAGCAAGGGATTCTTATCAACGT
>NC_091553.1:33513770-33526270 GCF_042767895.1 Penaeus vannamei
ATACCTGTATATGCATATAAATATTTATGCATATACATACATATGCATATATTTACATACATACACACACACACACATTCACACACACACACACACACACACACACACACACACACACACACACACACACACACACACACACATATATATATATATATATATATATATATATATATATATATATATATATATATATATATATGCATATACATATATATGGCCAACCTTTCCTCATCACCCTAGCGTGGAAAAAGCCTCGTGCACGAGTCATATTGGGCCCTATTTGACATTCCTAAATATCAGCTTCATCTGCATGAAACATTGTGGACAACCAAGAAGTTTTTGCAAATGAAAAACACATTTTCATTACCGTACTGTGCGGTGACGGGGAAGAGGGGAGGGAGGTTAACAAAAGAGCAAGGCGAAAAGCAAGGAAAACAAGAAAATACTCGAAAGCATTTTCAAACCGAATGAATCATTTGTTTGACAAGCCACTCCACATGCAATATGTAAAGAGAGCGTAAATATGATATACTGTAAGTCTGTCATGGTCGAATATAGATCTGTGTTTTCATGTAGGAAAGCACGTAAAAATAATATACAGAAGGAAAAATCATATGGACGAATACATATGCATGCCTGCATACATGCATAGTGATTTTCACCCTTGCCTATAAATGTGCCTTTATACACTGCTGCACACACATCCAGACTTTTATACATTTATAAATCTATAACATGCATGCATTTAACAAACAGAGAGCCACTCAGGCAAACATACCAACGTACTGACACACACATACATACATGCATACATAAAAGAGGTTGATGCAATTCTTGCCGATAGAGCCACGTTATCGGAATTTAATAGCATTTGAAGCTTCAGGACATTTCAAATACTTTTCCCCCTGTTGGAAAGCCATGAAACTACAATACTTACAGGAAACTGTAATAGTCAACTGTTTCTTATAGAGCCATATCTATTTTCGTAGATTAAATGTAAACTTTTGATGAATGTTTTTCTTTTCAGTTTTCTAGTTATCAGGTTACTGTTTTCTGCATAAGGATTAGGTTGAATTATCCTTTTATCAAACCGTTGTGTGCTGGTTTCAAAATTTATTAAAGCGTTAACCACCTTTTAATAATTGGTAAATCACAGAATTCTTATCAGTTAAAAAGTGTCTTTAATATTGGTCGCGATTCCAAGCGAAACAAAAGATACCCCAACAAAACAAGGAAATCAAAGTTAATCCTAATGTCCCAACGACTCCCAGTTTATCAAAATGTTCAAAATTATCCTTCCCGAGACAGAAGACACTGGTAGATCTGTAAGAGGTGATATAATGTTCTCTAGAACTTTCATTAAGAAGGTATATCCATATTCCATTTTGTTATTGTGTTGTCAAATCAGTATATGAAAAGGGCTTGTTAAGGTTCGACCATTTTCTTTTCTGCTTGATTTTCTTTTCTTTTCTTTTTGTCACAGTTTATGGTCTATCCCGCCATTCTAGAGTTGCTTAAGAAAAAGCAATAAATACAAATGCAGCAGCTGCAAGGGAGAAGGGCAGCTCTTTTTGCCGAATGTTGGGGAAAGAATAAAAGACGAAACAGGAGGTTGAAATGGTACATGGCCAAAGTTAAGGACCCATAGGTGTCTGTGGCTCTGAAAGACAGAGGTCTCGGTGTGGTGGCGGTTTCTGTGAGTCGACAAGAGTTCCATTTATCTCCTGCGAAGCTTCTGTGAGTCTAAAAGGGGTTCTGTTTCGTGTGCTGCTGTGAATCGGAAAGAATTTTTTTTTTACAGCTCGTGTGATATAAGAGCAGCAAAGAAGACATTAAAGATGAACTACCTGAGGAGTATGTGCCTACTGACTCGAATTCCGTGAATGAGCCTTAAACCGGTGTCTAAACGAGCAAGAGTGGCGAGACAGTTGCCTATGGTAAAGCGTGTTAAGCTGGTCTAAGCTTGTGGAGAGAGCATCATGGGATTTGATGTAGCATGAGGACGTCCGAGGTCAAAAGTGGAGCGGTCAGGAGGGCTCAAAAGGGGCCTGACAGCCTGCGATTTGTCAATGGGAGGGAGAGGGCGAGAGCCAGAAATGCATCGAGAAGAATTGTAAGTGGATGACTAATAGTACGACCAGGGAGAATATGTCTGGCAACCCTTTCAACGGAGAAATGATGGACGGGGTAGGGGCGCCTAGTGCAAAGTGTAGGGTCTGCTTCCTCAGCGATAGGATGCAATGTTAGTGCTTGGCCTACGTGAGGAGGACAGGCTGAGCGTGGGACTTCAATCTTATAGATGAAGAAAAGGACTATGTCGGCATGAACGATTTGAGGAGAAATTGGATTGGGGTGCCTTGACTGTGACACCTATGTATCACTCCATCTATCTATCATTTATCTACCTATGTATATATACATATATATACATACACACACACACACACACACACACACACATATATATATATATATATATATATATATATATATATATATGTGTGTGTGTGTGTGTGTGTGTGTGTGTGTGTGTGTGTGTGTGTGTGTGTGTGTGTGTGTGTACACACACATATACATATACACACACTTATCTAGCCTTCAATCTAAATCTATATCTATATAGTTGACTAAATATCTATCGTTTCTTTTTCTTTTCCGATATATCACCTTTAGATCTATCCATGTGAAAATCAAAATTCCCAAAGGTTATTCCCCTCATCCTTTTCTATATACAATTTTCCAATAAAAAGTCCCACATTCCAGCGTTTGACCTTCACCCGGAGCTCACCCGTCTCTCCCCAGTTGTACAGTTTCTCCGCCGGTTTCTCTTTGAGTGGCCGGGTGAACGGAGCGCCCGAGTCCCGTGTTGTTCCGAAGGGCAAATAACATTTCCATGCACAAGGGAGGCTTTGCTTCATTCAGTTCGAAGCGCGCTCGGGTCGGAGAGAATCCGATGGAGCTCCTCTTGCGCGATAGATGAGGTGGATCTGTATTCGTTTATGAAGATTTTTTATTCATGTGATTATTCATATTTTTTCTTCATGAGATTATTCATATTTTTTTATTTATGTGATTATCTATATTTCTTATTCGCGTGATAATTCATATTTCTTATTCATGTGATTATTCGTCTTTTTATTCATGTGATTATTCTTGTGGGGATGGTTAAGATGATAAAACTGTTTTTTCCTCCCCTGGAAATATTTCAGTGTTAAGCATAGTGTGTGTGTGTGTGTGTGTGTGTGTGTGTGTGTGTGCGTGCGTGTGTGCGTGCGTGTGTGCGTGTGCGTGTGTGTGTGTGTGTGTGTGTTTGTGTGTGTGTATGTGTGTGTGTATGTGTGTGTGTGTGTGTGTGTGTGTGTGTGTGTGTGTGTGTGTGTGTGTGAGTGAGTGAGTGAGTGAGTGAGTGAGTGAGTGAGTGAGTGAGTGAGTGAGTGAGTGAGCGTGTGTGTGTGTGTGCTGTATTGTTTATGATTATGCTCAGTGTAAAATTTTGCGTTAAGGAAATGCGCTATATAAGGATGAACATGTTAGTGTAAATTTTACGATAGTAATAATTACAATCGCAAAAGGATCCATATAAGAAATAAAACACATAAATGATAGCAATATTAATTAGTGATAGTAATAACAACGGTGATGATAAAGTTGAAAATCATAATTAAGATAATGATACCGATCGCAATTATGATAATGCTAATAATTTTGAAATGTATGACCTTTGTAAGTTGCAGGAGCTATGCAAGGGAAAGAGCAGAGCAAGCAGTTTCAATTTTTAGTAATATTTTTTTTTTTCTGCTTAGCTTTGTAGTTATCGACACTAACTGATTATTAACGGGTAATGGAAAATTGAATTGAGAATATCGCAATAGTCAACTGCGGCACAATAGCCGCATTTAAGAAACTTTTGAATGATCGCTAGTGTTTGCTTTATTTTTTTTTATTATTATTTTTTTGCTTGTGAAACTAGTGATTTATTTATTGTCAGTGTTTTACGATATTGTGACGAAGGAATCAAGAAATATGTTCCAATATATATTTCGGAATATGAGCTGAAGTGCCACTTGCTCTGGCAATCTAAGCAAACTAGCAATGGCGATATATATATTCATATATGTATGTATATATATGCATATATACATACATATGTACATACACACACACACACACACACACACACACACACACACACACACACACACACACACACACACACACACACACACACACACACACACACATACGCACACACATACACACACACACACACACACATATATATATATATATATATATATATATATATATATATATATATATATATATATATATATATGCATATGTATATATGAGTATTTAAACATATGTACATATGTATATATATGTATATATAAATATATATATATATATATATATATATATATATATGTATATATATATATATATATATATATGTATATATATATATATATATATATATATATATATATATATATATATATATATATATATACATTGACACACACACGCACTCATATATATGTATATATACAATACATAAGTGTGTATATATATCTATATGTATATATGTATTTATGTTTGCATCTATATAAATGAATAGATATATATGTCTACAAACATGCACTCATATATACTTACACACACACACACATTGACACAAACCTACATGCATGTAAGCGCGTGCAAATGCATACCTCTACAGTGCCACCTCCGTCGGCACCGCCCTGAGAAAGGCAAGCCACGCCACGGCACAGCTCGTCCGCCACGTGTCAAGAGCGGAGGCGGGTCGCAGTTCGCACCCGCCACGCACATACAGTAACTGCCAATTAGCGGTGGTTAATAATGCATCGCAAATCGCCTAAACGATCCATAACAGGGCAATCCCAGGCTAATTGGGACCTTTAGTATTTAATTAGATAAGATTATTGAAAGCGATAGTGATGGCTGATGCCTTGATTATTGGCCTCGGGTCTGCATAGCTTATCGGCGCCGATGTTCTGTACTCGGGGTGGTGTGGAATGTCATTTCTGTCTTATTAAGGGGGCGGGAGGGTGGCCTAAGGGGGGGGTAGAGATTCTTCGAGCGGTGAAACATATAAAAGTTTTCCTTTTATAACAAAGTGAAACTAAGAAACAAAATAAACATATGAATGCACACACAAATACACGTAAGGTACATGGAGACACATATGTAAACGAATTAACAAACCAAAGAAGAAATACAGGTGTTAAAAGGCGCACACACCATACGCAAAAACACAAATACACATACAGCCACGCGCCCGCAAACGCATTTATTGATATATTCATCGAGGTAAGCTATCCACGAGGTTCTCACCACCATAGTAATAGTGTTGTTCATTTTTCTCTTCGGCGCACAAGAGAGTACAAAGGGATCAGGTGCGCCCCTAGCATGCTTTTTATTTTGGTTCGCTACTAAGGGGATTATTGGGAAGAAAATGTGCATCGCTTTCCTAATGGAACGACTGAAAGGAGGTGAAAATTGCACTCGACCTTGACGGTTTTCAGAACAATCTCTCCCCGTCCATCGAGATTCTGGATCCGATTTTCTTCCGTGGACTCCTCCTGTATCTATCTCTCTATCTCTTTCTCTTTCTCTCTCTCTCTCTCTCTCTCTCTCTCTCTCTCTCTCTCTCTCTCTCTCTCTCTCTCTCTCTCTCTCTCTCTCTCTCTCTCTCATTTACTCACTACTTCTCTCTCTCTATCTATCTCTCCTTCTTTCTCTGTTTCTCTCTCTCTCTCTCTCTCTTCTTTTCTCTTCTCTCTCTCTCTCTCTCTCTCTCTCTCTCTCTCTCTCTCTCTCTCCCTTTCTATCTGTCTATATATCTCCTTCTCTCTCTGTCTCTCTCCCTGATACGAACCGAAATATTAAAAATGAATATAAACATAATTCTGTCAACCGATATTCCGTAGGGAGTTCGCTCTGTTTTAGTGAATTAAAATACAAACCAAAAAAGAATAACAACAAGAATAACAAGTGCTAGAAAGATAAGATAAAAAAAGGAAAGAAAAGAAGATATGTAGTCACATCACAAATACACACAATATACCACGGCGGAAAAAACAGACTCCAAAGAACTGACAAAAGTATCCTAAGACGAATCATTATCAATATATACACGGTGTTTATTACCCCCCCCCCCCTCACCCCCCGGTCTTGAATATACCCAAAAGACTAGAAAGAAGAGGACATTTGTCTTCATCGATCATTCGGCGCATAAAAGACTGAAGGGAAAGTTAATCTCTCTGCAAGATAAATAAAAGGGGGGGGGGGCGAGTTTCTCAAATATTGTATTTTTATTGGATAGAACTGCATATTGAGAAAGGCAAGGGGAAAGAGGCACGGGAGCGGATGAGAGAGAGGGGGAAGGAGGGTAGGTGGGAGAGCAAGGAAAGAGAGAGGGCAAGAGAGTGAGAGAGAAGATGGAGAGGAGAGAGAGAGAATGAAAGAGAGAGAGAGAGAGAGCGAAGTAAATATATATATATATATATATATATATATATATATATATATATATATATATATATATAGAGAGAGAGAGAGAGAGAGAGAGAGAGAGAGAGAGAGAGAGAGAGAGAGAGAGAGAGAGAGAAGAGAAAGAGAAAGAGAGAGAGAGAGAGAGAGAGAGAGAGAGAGAGAGAGAGAGAGGGAGGGAGAGAGGGAGAGAGAGAGAGAGACAGACAGACAGACAGACAGAGACAGAGAGAAGGAGAGAGAGAGAGACTAAAGGATAATCTGAAAAACAGTGAGGCAGTGGATAAAGAAATGAATGCATAACGAACAGATGAACAAGTGAACAAACCTGGCGAACAAACGAGTGTTTGAGTGAGCCACAGACTCCTATCGGACAGACAGACGCACCCCGAACCAGACACCAAGGCACCCCCCCCCTTCCCCTCTTTCTCACCCACCCCTCACCCATTCCCATCTTATTAGACTCACCGTGCCAACGAGAGTGCCATGAAAACCCGAGGAAAAAAAAAAAAAAAAACTTAAGAGGGGGCACCTCCTGAAATTCCTCCCTCGCCCCCCCCCCCCCTCCTCGGTTTCAGGGCGGAGCCAGACGGGCCCTGATTTCCCCAAAGCTTCGTTCAGGTCGACCAGGAGCGCCGTGGCAGATCTCGGGTGTCGGGTGGATTCGAGAGCTGACCCGGAGAGGGAAGGGTTATTGAGGAGGGAGAGCGGAGGGCGAGGGCGAAAGCGGCGAGGGAGGGGAGGTGATGGAGAGGGGTTGGTGGGTGAAGGGGGAGGAGAGTATAGGGTTGGGGTGGGAGTGAAGGAGAGGGGGAGGGGATGAAAGGCGAAGGGGAAGGGGTGAAGGAGAGGGGGAGGGGATGGAAGGGGAAGGGAGGGGGTGAAGGAGAGGGGAGGGGATGAAAGGGGAAGGGAGGGTGAAGGAGAGGGTGAGGGGATGGAAGGGGAAGGGAGGGGGGAAAAGGGGAAGGAGAGGGGGAGGAAAAGGGAAGGAGAGGGGGTGAAAGAGAGGGCGAAGGCGGTCGCCTACCCTGAATTAGAAGGGGCAAGTGGGGGGGTGAAGGAGAGGAGTATGGGGTGTAGGGGTGGGGGGCAAAGGGGGTAAAAGGGAAAGGGAGGGGAGTATAGGATTGGGGGAGGGGTAAAGGAGAGGTGGAGGGATGTGTGAAGAGGAGAGGAATGGGAGTGGGATGAAAGGAGAGAGGGAGGGGGTGAAGGGGTGGGGAGTGAAGGAGAGAGGGAGGAGAGTGACGAGTAAGGGGAGGGGGAGAAGGGAGGAGGACGGGGAAGGGGAGGGGGTGAAGCGGGAGAGGAAGGGTATGAAGGAAAGGGGGAAGGGAGGAAGGAGAAGAGAGAGAGGGATGGGTGGGTAGGATAGGGTAGGTGGGTGGGTAAGTGGAATGAAGGTGCGAGGGAGAAAGAGTAGGTGGTGGGGGGAAGGGAAGATGTGGGTGGTTAGGTGGGTGGGTGGATGAGGGGGAGAGAGAGAGAGAGAGAGGAGAGGCGGGCATAGGGAAAGGTGGGTGGAAAAAACGGATAGGCAGAGTGAAAGTCAAATGGAGGGAATAACAGGTGCAGAGAAATACATGTATAGTGTAGGGAGGGCGGACCGTGAGGCAAGCAGAGGATAGGGCAGATGGGAAGGGAAGGGCAGATGGAGGGAAGGTCACATAGAGGGAAGGGCAGGTGGAGAAAACGGCAGGTGAAGGAAACGGCAGATGGAGGGAAGGTCAGGTGGAGGGAAGAACAGATGGAGGGAAGGTCAGGTGGAGGGAAGAACAGATGGAGGGAAGGTCAGGTGGAGGGAAGAACAGATGGAGGGAAGGTCAGGTGGAGGGAAGAATAGATGGGAGGAATTCAAATTCAAACACTTTATTCCACCAATTACAATGGGTATTCTATTTACATATAAGGTGTTTACACAATGTAATAGGATGCTATGAATATAGATATTGTACAATGCTTGCGGAACAAAATTACATATAACACTGATATCATATGTGATTGAAATATCGTGCTCGACTTGAAGGTCAGGTGGAGGGAAGATCAGGTGAAGAGAAATGCGGGTGGAGGGAAGGTTAGATGGAGGGAAGGTTAGGTGGAGGGAAAGTCGAGTAAAGAAGAGATCTGATGGAGAAAAGGTCAGGTAGAGGAAAGGGCAGAAGGAGGAAAGGTCAAGTGAACGGAAGAGCAAGTGGAGGGAAGAAGAGATGGAGGTCAGATCAGATGGAGGTCAGATCAGGTGGAGGTCAGGCCAGGTGGAGAGGAGAACAGGTGGTCAGATCAGGTGGAAGCAAGAATAGATGGAGGGCAGATCAGGTGGAGAGGAGAACAGGTGGACGTCAGATCAAGTGAAGGTAAGAACAAATGGAGGTCAGGCCAGGTGGAGGTAAGAACGGATGGAGGTCAGATCAGGTGGAGGCAAGAACAGATGGAGGTCAGGCCAGGTGGAGAGGAGAACAGGTACAGGTCAGATCAAGTGAAGGGAAGAACAAATGGAGGTCAGGCCAGGTGGAAAGGAGAACAGGTGGAGGTCAGATCAGATGGAGGGAAGAACAGATGGAGGTCAGGCCAGGAGGAAGCAAGAACAAATGGAGGCCAGGTCAAATGGAGGGAAGAACAAATGGAAGTCAGGCCAGGTGGAGGCAAGAACAGGTGGAGGGGAGGTCAAGATAGGTGAAATGAATAAAGGATAGTTTAAACTGATGGAAGAGCAGAGAGAAGCCCTTGGTAGAGAAATGACGACTCTGATGACGTGGGATTGAGTGTCTGTCTTCATGCTGCCTTACACTCAATAAAACAAAACGTCATTATACTAATATCAAAGTATATCACTGGGATCTGACAAAAAATGAACACCCGATCATTCTGAAAACAGCATTACCGATTATATATCATGTCATCTGGTGTCTTAATACAATGCGCTTTGTCATTATGAAACGAACATTATCAAACAGACGAGTAACAATAAATATTTAGATATCAAACTCAACGCCAATAAACATGTGAATAAAATAGTAATTTATCAAGTTGTCGTTCACACATCGCTGACATAAATGAATTGCTAAATTTTAGTTAATCTAATATAACAAATCTTCCTATGGGATTATTTCAATTAAAATGAATTTAACGATATTCAATGAATTTCAGGGTTTAATGAAATCGTTTTGACACTAACAGCATCATGTCAGATAATCTTTTTATGACAATATGAAACCACAAATAATTTTCAAATCCGTATTTTGAATTCAAATATTCATTCTGATTCCTTTGTCCTCATCTAGTAAATCTCTCTCTCTCTCTCTCTCTCTCTCTCTCTCTGTCTCTCTCACTTTCTCTCTCTGCCTCTCACTCACTCTCTCTCTCTCCTCCTCCATCTCTCTCTCTCTCTCTCCTCCTCCTCCATCTCTCTCTCTCTCTCTCTCTCTCTCTCTATCTATCTATCTATCTATCTATCTATATCTCTCTCTCTCCTCCTCCTCCTCCATCTCTCTCTCTCTCTCGCTCTCATTCTCATTCTCTCTTTCCCTACTCCCTCTCTCTCGCCTTCTCCATCTCTCTCTCTCGGTGTCTCTCTCATTTTCTCCTTCCTTCTCCCTCTCTCTCTCTCCTTCTTCATATCTCTTTCTCTCTCGATCTCTCTCTCATTTACTCTTTCCTACGCTCCCTCTCTCTCTCCCTTCTCTCTCCATCTCTTTCCCTCACCCCCTCCCTCTTTCTCTCTCCTCCCCTCTCTCTCTCTCTCTCTCTCTCTCTCTCTCTCTCTCTCTCTCTCTCTCTCTCTCTCTCTCTCTCTCTCTCTCTCTCTCTCTCTCTCTCTCTCTCTCTCTCTCTCCTTATTTACGAGCTAGCTTTTTGTCTCACCAACACATTCCATAACAAGAGTAACTTGACGTGGCAATGAGTAAAATCCGTGAATGAATTTGTAAAGGATTAGAAACCCTTTTGAATATAAATGGCATTTCATTTTAGCGAGATGAAATATTCCGAAATTTGCATGCCATTACACATGACCATTAATATAATATATTGTACCGTAAAGTATGAATTTGCTCACAGCTACAACATAATGTGTTATAGAAACCCTATTCGTGGAATAAAAAAAAAGTATTAATGAATGAAATTAGGTAATTAAAATTACACCCCGTATTAAAATGCTTATCTGGCAAAACATTCTCATAAAGTGACTGTGAAATAATCTTATTATATTCGACCAAATGCAGCAGAATTTTTTGGAATGAAAGTAGCATTTAAAGTGACGTTTTGGGGGTCCAGGTGGCCTGATAGTGCGGCGATTCGTACCAGAAAAAGATCTCTCGCTCTCTCTCTCTCTCTCTCTCTCTCTCTCTCTCTCTCTCTCTCTCTCTCTCTCTCTCTCTCTCTCTCTGTCACTCTCTATATATATATATATATATATATATATATATATATATATATATATATGATCATATCTATTTATGTATAATTATGTTTATGTATGATTACAATTATATATGAATATGCATATATGTATATATATATATATATATATATATATATATATATATATATATATATATATATATATATATATATATATATACATATACACACACACACCCTCCCCCTTCTTCCCTCTGTCTTCCTCGCCCCCTCTAAACCCTCACCCCCTCTCCCTCTCTCCCTTCCCCCTTCGCTTTCCTCCAACGAAGCAAACAAAACCCCCGTGCTCCGTTCGCCGACCCGGGGCTTCCCCCAACACGCACATTATCCATGAATCACCCCGATGCCAAAATATTGTGATGTTGAGCTGATTTTAAACGCCTCGGCACTGGCGTCATAAACCAGAGACTAAAGGAATGCCCTTGTTTTTTTTTTCTTCTTTTTTCTTTTTTTATTATTATTATCTTTTTTTTTTTTGGGGGGGGGGTAGGAGGGGGTATTTAGTTTAGTTTTTTATTATTATTATTATTATCATTACTGGGTTTCCCTTTTCTCCTTCTGTGTCTGTGTGTCTGTCTCTTCTACAATTTTTTTTTTCAATTTCTTATCTCTTTTTCTTTTTATTTCTTCTCTCTTTCTCTCTCTCCCTCTATCTCTCTCTCCTTTTTTTTTAATTTCTTATCTCTTCTTATTTATATTTCTTCTTTCTTTCTCTCTCTCTCCCTGTCTCCTCTTTCTCTCTCTCTCTCTCTCTCTGCCTGTCTCCCCTTTCTCTCTCTCTCTCTCTCTCTCTCTCTCTCTCTCTCTCTCTCTCTCTCTCTCTCTCTCTCTCTCTCTCTCTCTCTCTCTCTCTCTCTCTCTCTCTCTCTCTCTCTCTCTCTCTCTCTCTCTCTCTCTCTCTCTCTCTCTCTCTCTCTCTCTCTCTCTCTCTCTCTCTCTCTCTCTCTCTCTCTCTCTCTCTTCTCTCTTTCTCTCTTGTCTCTCCTCCTTCCCTCCTCCCTCTCTCTCTATCTCTCTCTCCCAACTTTTAAAAATTTCTCTACTCTTTTTCTTTCTATTTGTTCTCTTTCTCTCTATCTCTCTCCCTCCCCCCCTCTCTCTCTCTCTCTTTCTCTCTCTCTATCTATCTATCTCTGAAATAAATGATGGAAGCAACATTTGTCAAGTTGATAGATTATTATATAGGTACGTAGACAGATCAATAGATTCAGAAAGATGGATTGGTGGATGCGAACTGTAGGATCGATGGGCAGGGTTTGTATGTGTTTGATCGTGTGTGTGCGTGCGTGTGTGTTTGTGTGTGTGTGTGTTTGTGTGTGTATGTGTTTGTGTGTGTGTGTTTGTGTGTGTGTGTGTGTGCTGTCGTATGTTGTATATGTGTGTATATGTATAAATATAATGTAGACAAAGAGAGAGAGAGAGAGAGAGAGAGAGAGAGAGAGAGAGAGAGAGAGAGAGAGAGAGAGAGAGAGAGAGAGAGAGAGAGAGAGAGAGAGAGAGAGAGAGAGGGAGGGAGGGAGGGAGGGAGGGAGGGAGGGAGAGAGAGCGAGAGAGCGAGA
>NC_091553.1:33538770-33541270 GCF_042767895.1 Penaeus vannamei
CTGCTCTTCCTCCTCCTCCTCCGCCCCCTTCTCCTTCTCCTTCTTCTTCTCCTTCTCCTCCTCCTAGTCCTCCTCCTCCTCCCCTTCTCTCGTTTAGGAAAATACATTCCGCAGCTTGTGTGTTTTATCTGCCTCACTGTCTCGCTCTCTTATTTCCAAACCAGTTCCGTCTACCTCATAAAATGCGATTCTCATATCTGTCTGTCCTTCTTGCCGTGTTCCAACGTCGTTTTCGTTTTCGTATCCACATAGCAGCAAACACGACCGGTATCGAGGGTATGTATCCACTCTTATCCACACCACTAAAACTCGTCTCTTTTTCCCTACTGCCATCTTGCGTACCCGTTCCGTTTCACCATCCAGCACTATCATAACACTATATTACCCCACTCTTTGGCGCACCTTCCTTCATTTCGTCTCGTATTCTTTTCCTTTTCTTCTTCCCTCACCTCTTTTTCTTGCCCTTTTCTCTATCCTTTCTCCTAATTCTTCCCTTTTCCTGTCCCTATATTCACTTTCGTCTAACATTTCTCTCCTCCTTTCTCGTCCCTCTTCTTAGCCGTACCCCTTACCTTTCCCCTCTCCCCCCTCTCCTGACCCGTCCTTTCCCCCTAATTCTTTCCTATTCCTCTTACTCTCTCCTGTCCCCTTCCCAGTTTCACAACCCCTTCTCCCTCTCCACTCCTTCCCATTTCCTTCATCCTCGCCTCGTCTCCTATTCTTTTCCTTTCTCTGTCCCCTCTCTCCATCTCTACAACTATCCACGAGGCTAAACGATCTTTTTTTTCCCTCTTCCTCATTTCCTCTCTCCTCTCCTTATCTCCCAATCCGGCTTCTCTCTTCCTCCTCCCCATCCCCATTCCACTATCCCTTCCTCCCTCATTTACTCTATCTCTCCCTCCCTCCCTCTCCATCTCTCTCCCCAGGCCATTTCCCAGCCACTAACTCCTCCTTCCCTTATTTCTTTCTCCTTTGCCCCTTCTCTTTTCCCTAATCCTTCTTCCCTATCCCATCCCCTTTCCTCCATCCTTTCCTCCCTCATTCCCCTCCGTCACCAGGCCATCCCTCAACCACCAACACATTCCTCCCCCCCCCCCCATCCTTATCCCACCCCTCCTCTCCCTATTTCACATCCCGATTCCTCTACCCTTTTCCTTCTCCCCCCCCCCTCCCCCACTTTCCATCCCCTCATCCCCACCCCTCCCCATACCGCCCCCTATCCCCTCATCCCCACCCCCTCCCCATGCTGCCCCCTATCTCCTCACCCCCCCTCCCCATCCCCCTCACTCACCCCTCCCCATCGCCTCACCCTCCCCATCCCTTCCCCATGCCGCCCCCTATCCCCTCACTCACCCCTTTCCATCCCCTCCCCATGCTGCCCCCTATCCCCTCATCCCCCTTCCCATCCCCTCCCATGCCCCGCCCCTCCCCATCTCCTCACGCCTCCCCCTCCCCTCCCCCAATCCCCCCCTCCCAGTCCGTGCGAGATCCGGCAGCGACGCTATTCTAAATAACTTGGACCGATAGTGTGGCGGCGCCGTCGTAAAGATTCGGCTCGTGTCGCATCGGATCTCCGCCGCCACTTGCTATAAACGTCTCCCATTTCCAAAGGAGTGAGGGGAATGGATGGTTCATTTGGACATTTTTTTTCCTTTTCTTCTTCTTCTTCTTCTTTTCCTTTTTTTTTTCCTTTTCTTCTTCTTCTTTTCCTTTTTTTCTTTTCTTCTTCTTCTTCTTCTTTTCCTTTTATTTTTTTGTGTGTGGTTTAGCTAGCGTGGTTGTCTCTTTTTTCTTATTCGTAATTTTTCTGTCTTGTTTTTTTTTTTTCTTTTTTGTGTGGTTTATCTAGCGTGGTTGTCTCTTTTTTGTCTTATTCGTAATCTTGATTCTTCTTCTTCTTCTTCTTTTCCTTTTTTTTCTTTCTTTTTTTGTGGTTTATCTAGCGTGGTTGTCTCTCTCTTTTATGTCTTATTCGTATACTGCTTTCTTTTTTTGTTATTTTGTTTTTGTCCGTTTTGTCCATCGTTTGGATAATTTTCTTTCCTTTACGCTGGATTTCGCGTGGGTTGTGGATGCGCAGCCATGTTATGAGTCTGTGTTCCAGTCTACGTCTTTAACTGTGACTGTCTGTGATTGTGTCTGTATCTATGTCTGGACCTGTGTCTGTGCCTGTGACTATGTTCGTGACTGTGTCTGTGTTTGTGGCTGTGTATGTGTTTGTGATTGTGTCTGTGACCGTGAATATGACTGCTTCCGTGCCTCTACTTGTGACTGTGATTATGGATACTGCCGTGTCTGTGACTGTCTGTGTCTATGCTAGTGACTATGCTATTTCCGTGTCTGTGACTGTTTGCGTCTATGACTGTGACTATGACTGTTTCTTTGTCTGTGACTATCTCTGCCTGTACCTGTGACTATGAATGCTTCCGTGTCTGTGACTGTCTGTGTCTATGACTGTGACTATGACTGTTTCCTTGTCTGTGACTGTCTGTGTCTATGA
>NC_091553.1:33548770-33557907 GCF_042767895.1 Penaeus vannamei
AGCAGAGAGATAAACAGCAAAGCATAAATAGGACGACACGTATGATTACCAAAGGAAGTCTGGCAAGGCTCAAAATACCCCCACTTGCCGTTCCTGGACATTGCCGAAACGACCATCAACAATGCCAGGTATTGATTGGACCCCTTCTGTGTTAGGCCATTGTGTCCTCCTCGCATCGAATGGGCTGTGTGGACCCCATCCGCTGTGCACAATGTAACAGTAACGAACCATTAGTGATATAATTGCAGCTGAACAGCTATGCCTATTAAAGCACAGGGCACAATGACACAATCGATACGTCATATTAAATACCGTCGTCAAGAGATTTTTTACGGTTGTATTTCGTTAGATCCTAATGATATTTAAGTCTCAGATCCTGTTTGTGTTTCATTTTATAAAAGTGTTTTTCCTTATTTCTCTGGTTCCTTCCCACCTTCCTCTATTTCCCTCTCCCTCGTTTCCCCGTCTCCTCTCCTCCTCTTTCGCCCTTCCCTGCCTCTCTCTGAACCCCTCCCCCTTCTCTTTCTCATTCTCTCATCCTCTTTATCCACCTCCTTCTCACCCCTCTCTTTCTCGCCCTCTCCCTCCCTTTCGCCCTCGCTTTTTATCTCATAAAGTTTCCATTTTGAGGCTTCATTGACGGTCGTCGGAACCCTCTAGCTCCGTACTCCTTCATATCACGTGATGTCCCGATATATCACGCACTCGGTTCAGCCGTACTCCACGATGGTACATAAAACATCAGCAAGGCTAGAATCACACTCCACGCCTACACAAACGCACATAAACTAAAGTAAACACCCAAATCCACGAACACGCCGATGTAAACACACAAACATCGACACAAACACCGATATACGAAACACTTAATCGATGAATGAATCAATAAGCATCCCTCCGGTTTTTTTTTAATGGATCGTCCCCCCCCCACCTCCCACACACACACACACACCGAGCTGCTGAGAAAATCAGAAAAACTCTGCATGCAATTCATGAGTCCGTATCGACAAACTTGACATCAAGAGCCCGTTGAGGTAGCCGCTGTCGACCGTATGGGTACTATGTTTGGATATTCTTTTATTATTATGGACACACACAGCCGTAATGCCTTTGCCCGTGATATATGTATATGTGGCGGACGTGGCTCTCGCCTGGCGGCCCCTGATAATTCAGGCTGAGTCGATATACATTGTTGGCTATGTAAACGTAAAAGTGTGTGTGTGGGGATACTTGTATTTATGTATTTGGATGTATAATCGAATTATTTGGAAGGTAAAGCTTTTGTAAAAGGTTGGTAACCCAGCATCAGGACTTACTTTACGAGAAGTGTTGTTATGCGTGTAGGCACTGGGCGGCAGGAAGCCATTTATCCTGTTTCCAAGAGATGTTACAGTTTTCTGAAATTTTCATATACATCCAAGCGTATATATATATATATATATATATATATATATATATATATATATATATATATATATATATATATAGATAGATAGATAGATAGATAGATAGATAGATAGATAGATAGATAGATAGATATACACACACACTCATATATATGTATATAGATGTGTATACAGATAGACATGTACACAGATATATACCTAGATACTTAAATCGATATATACAGATAGATATATACGTATATGCCTGGGTATAGACGCGCGTGGGCAAGATAATGAAGATTATAATGATGATGATAATGATAATAACAGTAACCTCTCCCTCCCCCCTTTCCTTCCTCCCTCCTTCCATCCCTTTCCATCTTTATCTGTTTACTCACTCTTCCTCTCTCTTCGCCTTGCCCTTTCACTCCTCCGTGACATATAATAAGAACTCAGTCTCAGCGAACATATATTTACCAGCATTCCTTCGCCTTGCACTGCAGTATCCGAGCTGGCAGGGAACAGTTGTGACAACTTTGCCTAAATTGCAAGAAGCTGTTATTATAGTGGCAGGATTTTTTTTCTTTCTTTCTTTTTTTTGACAAATCTTGTTCTGCTCTTTCGATTGATTTTATACGTTATTGAAAAGCCATCATGAATACTTTTGTTCGTCTGTGTCAGTGTTCTATATTTTATTATTATTTTTGTTTCATTAGATTTCCGACGAGTTATATGCTTCATGGAAATATACCTGAAGCTAACATAGGCCTACTAAGAAATATTTAATGATGTTAGCTCGATTGATTATGATGATGATAACTAAATATCTATTAATAGATGAATTTGTTTATTTTCTTTTTTCATATACACATTATACACTCTAACCCTCATCCACAATGAACGCGCAATAGACTACACAGGCCTGGCGAGGCGCCCATTTTCCACACACTCTCAGGCTACTCCTTACCTCGTACTACCTCTGACCGTAATCTTAATGGAATCTACATGGCCTTCGGGACCCCAGGTGTCTCTTAAGCTGAACTTTTCACCGTTAGGCCGCCAGCAACGGACCCCCTCTCTCTCTCTCTCTCTCTCTTTCTCTCTCTCTCCCCCCCGCTCTCTTGGGAAAAGCTCTGCCTCTTCACATAGGACAGCGCAGTGGCATCGGAGAGGCTTTCCTGGACTGACCAGGTTCTCCATAGAGTTTACGTAGAATGCCGAGGGTCCTTCCGGCAGGGTGGAAGTCCCTTGTGATTCCTAAGTACGAAATGGCTTTCTTAGGCGTCCCTCGATGCCACTGCTACTAATACTTGTATATCTTCTGGAATTTCGGAATCTACTATTATTACTCCTGTTGCTACTACAGTTTATACTTCTACCACTACTATTACTAGTACATTTATTTTGATTACTAATGCTACTATTATTGTGCTATTAATACAGCCTCTTCTACTTCTCCTAACGTTACCACTCTTCTCCTACTACTATGTCTATGTATACGTCTACTAAATTTATGTACAGGAGGGGGGAGGGGTACAGTGAGAGAGAGAGAGAGAGAGAGAGAGAGAGAGAGAGAGAGAGAGAGAGAGAGAGAGAGAGAGAGAGAGAGAGAGAGAGAGAGAGAGAGAGAAAGAAAGAGAGAGAGAGAGAGAGAGTATGTGCGTGAAAGGGAGAGAGAGAGAGAGAGAGAGAGAGAGAGAGAGAGAGAGAGAGAGAGAGAGAGAGAGAGAGAGAGAGAGAGAGAGAGAGAGAGAGAGAGAGAGAGAGAGAGAGAGAGCTTACTCAAGCAGGCAGGGCCCTTCTGTCTCACCAGGGCAGTAATCTTCTACTAACGGTATTCAGACATTAATTTTGAAAATAACAAGAATTATAAATAAGAGACTTCTCTCATAGATCCTTAGGATTCAGTAATTCAAGTCATTAACTGATTGATCTCTCATTATCGTTTTGTGCACTGTATCATATAACGAACGGCATCCATATACGGGATTCTAGTTTGCGTTATATTGAAGTATAATAACCCATTAATGCATGCACATGTATGCACCAACGCTCGCTTGTTCTATACCTGCACATCTGTTTACAAAGCCTTTAGTATTTGTGAATATCCTGATGTTAATAAGATATGAAGAACTGTACTAACATCATTCGGGAATAATTTGCTGCTTGTAGATGTGATGTAACATGTATTTAAGGGTTTTTATTGTTGCTTTATCAACTGTATTGTTCCCGGCGTTATTTTCATTTTCAATTGCATTTCCATTGTTTTATTTTGTTTATATAAATACAGTTGATATCAAAACGTAAATTTTGATTAAGCTGTATTGAGTTATAAAAAATTACGCTTAATTAATTCATGAAATTGTGACAAATTTATTCCAACGCAGCATACAAATTAAAAAGGAAATATAAATTGAATTCAATTCAAACATGCGCTTTTATGGAAAGCTAAATAATGATAATAATGATGATGAAAAAAGAAATAAAATCGATTTAAATAAAAATCCTAATCTTTCTTTACAGGCAAATAACAAATGTACAAACACACTTAAATAACACATGTAAGTAATCCTCTTCCAGGAAATTGATACAGGGTAATTAGAACAAACAACAATGATAAGAGTAAAGAGCTTTTATCAACAAAGATCATTGCAGAACTAGACAAAGTTATTCAGTGTATTAATATTGGAGACTGCAGTGCTATTAAATGGCTAAACTTGCTTATTGCTATTTCCGTTTAGGTGGCAAAAGCTCTACGTGGAAATGTGTGTGTGTGTGTGTAAGTGTGTGTGTGTGTGTGTGTGTGTGTGTGTGTTTTCTTTTTATCTTATTTACCTCTCCCTCCCAATAAATGCTTGATATCAAAAACAAAAAAGTTCCCTTCCCTTTCCATCACAATAATATTACGTCACAAATCATCTAATGTACATTCGTTTATATACTTTTTTAGACCACAATATTTTTGCAACCGAATGTCAAGTAAAAATTAATTGTCAACCCCGACTTTGCATTCTCCGTTTACACATGTCATGAACTATATTGAGTCTGCGTCCAGTAAATAAAACGTGTGTTTGGTTTATATATATATATATATATATATATATATATATATATATATATATATATATATATATATATATATATATATATATATATATATATATATATATATATATATGAGTTGTTATTTATGTTGCTTCGAAGATAAGAATGCAAAAGGTAAAGGAGTTTGTGTGCGTGTCTGTGCGTTTGCGTGAACGATAAAGGTAGGGATGGGTAGGTAGGTAGATCGGTAGGTGGATAGATAGATAGATGAATAGACATATAGATAGATAGATAGATAAATAGACATATAGATAGATAGATAGATAAATAGACATATAGATAAATAGATAGATAAGTAGATAGATAGATAGATAGATAAGTAGATAGATAGATAGATAGATAGATAGATTGAAAGAAAAATAGATAGATAGATAGATAAACGAATAGATAGATTGATATATATAGAATGCGATATAGATAGATAGAAAGATAGATAGATGGATAGATAGAAAGATAGATAGATGGATAGATAGAAAGATAGATAGATGGATAGATGGATAGATAGATAAATAGACAAATAGATAGATAGATAGATAGATAGATAGAGAGAGAGAGAGAAAGAGAATGAGAGAGAGAGAGAGAGAGAGAGAGAGAGAGAGAGAGAGAGAGAGAGAGAGAGACAGAGAGAGAGAGAGAGAGAGAGAGAAGAGATACAGGCAGACAGCAGGGAGACAAACACAGATGAAAAAAAAGAACAGAGACAAACCACGTAAAAAAAATCCATCCACAACGAACGAAAGACACCTTACAGCCAGACACACATACACTCACAGCCTCCCTTACACACGCACACACACACACACACAGCCTCCTTTACACACACGCACACACACACAGCCTCCCTCACAGCCAGAGAGACCGAGAGACCGAGGACCTCTCCCAAACGAGAGATATTTAATGCGCCTCCCGACAGACTGACGGCATTGCAATACCAAGTTCCAATTCGACTTCGACACGAAATGCAAGCGCCGGCGGAGCTGCTGTTTAAGTTTTATTATTGTGGGTATTGTTATGGTCCACTTGGAAGCCTCTGCTTAGATTAAACTCTATATCTTAAAACTTACTGTGGATATTCGTGCCACTGAGAGAAATTAACCGTTCGGGATAATGAATTGAGTCGAGATTTCGTCCAAGTGTTATGAAACTCGTTATTATTTCTGTTTTAAAGGATATATTACTACTTGCTAAAGCCTTTCAATGTGCTGTGATTCATGCGAGGCGTGTTATTATAACTGTGATATTAATGATGTGACTAATAATTGATAATAATAATAAAAATAGTAACTAATAATACTAATACTATTAGTAATTAAAAATAACAACACCTAAAAAATAATAACCTATTTTTTTCTACAGGATAAGTGTGTGATTGTATAAATAACATTTTCTTTTTATTCCAGGTACGGTGCTTCTGAAACCTTGGTATGCAAGAGATCACTGGTATTACCGGTATGTATACGCTAACGAAAATCAATGCCTATCTGCCTGCCTACCTACTCATCTGTTTATCTATTGCCTATTGGTTTGTCTATCGACTTACCTATCTGTCTAATTGCATTTCATCTTAAATCTATACATCTAACCCTACCTGCCTACTTACCCAGCCCTCTATCTATCTACCTGTTGGTTTATATATGTACCTACCTATCCGTCTGTCTTTCTGTTTATCCTTTTATATCTATCCATTTACTCATTTCGATTAGACATGTCGATAGATAGATATTGAGATAGAGAGATAGATTGATAAACAGATAGATAGATTAACAGACAAGGAGAAAGATAAATAAACAGAGGGAAAAACAGAAAAAACAGAGAGAAAGATAGACAAACAGAGAGAAAGATAGATAAACAGAGATAGATAGAAAAACAGGGAAAGACAGACGGTCAGAGAGAAAGATAGACAGACAGAGAGAAAAACAAACCGACAGACAGGCAGATGTGTATGTCTGCACTTTAATATATATTAGCATATATACGCTGTACAAGATAATGTTGCATGCAGGTACACTATATAATCAGAGTATTAACCAAGGCTGAATAGGTTTAGGTACGTTACTAAGACTTTAATGAACATGGGAGGAAACAGAGTTAATCCGGAAGGAGAGAAGGGACAAAGAGTGATAAAAATAGGTGAAGGAAAATAGCCGAAAGGAAAGGGATGAGGGAAAGATTGGGAAGTTAATGGATATTTGTAAAGGAAGAAGATAATGGAAACGAAGGAGATAGGGGTGGTGATGGTGGTGTTGATGGTGATGATGAGGAGGAGAAGGAGGAAGTGGATAGTAATATTGATGATGATGATGAGGAGGTGGATAGAAATAGTGATGATGATGATTGCGATGACGATGATTGTGATAATGGTAGTGATGGTGAAGATGATGATGATGTGATGATCATAATGATGATAAAAAGGAGAAGGAGGAGGAGAATAGTAATATCGAGGGTGATGATATTGGTCGTGAAAGAAGGTAATATTAAAGAAAGAAAGGAAAAAGGATAGGAGAAAATGATGATGTCTAGAATATTGATGAAAATAATAGAAAAAGATGACAAAGGATTCTAGAAGCAAAAACATCAAAGGCATAAGACCCACTTAAGAAGAAAAAAGGAAAAGAAATAAAGAAATGCAATGAAGAAAGAGACACAAGAAACGAGAAGGAGAAGAAAAGGGAAGAAAAAAAAACATTACGAATATCAACTCCAAAAGTTAAGAGAGAGAGAGAGAGAGAGAGAGAGAGAGAGAGAGAGAGAGAGAGAGAGAGAGAGAGAGAGAGAGAGAGAGAGAGGGAGAGAGAGAGAGAGAGAGAGAGAGAGAGAGAGAGAGAGAGAGAGAGAGAGAGAGAGAGAGAGAGAGAGAGAGAGAGAGAGAGGGAGGGAGAGAGGGAGAGGAGAGAGGGAGAGAGAGAGAGAGAGAGAGAGAGAGAGAAGGGAGAGAGAGAGAGAGAGAGAGAGAGAGAGAGAGAGAGAGAGAGAGAGAGAGAGAAATCGTAAATGAACAATCAGACGCACCGACATCAAACGCTTCCCCCCAAAATCATGAACAATAACACACAAAAGCTGAACCATCTCTTAAAGGAATTCCAAAGCCAGACGACAGGGCACTGCAGTAACTTCCCCCTCCCCTCCCCTCTCCCCCTCCTCCCCTCTCTTTCTCTCTCCCACCCCTCTCTCTCTTTCTCTCCTCCCCTCTTCTCTCGTTTCTTCTCCCCCTCCCCTCTCTCTTTCTCTCCTTTATCTCCTTCCTCCTCTCTCCTTCCTCTCCTCCCCTCAGCCCCTCTCTCTTTTTCTCCTCCCCCTCCCTTTCTCTGTCCCTCCTGTCCCTCTTTCCCTCCCCCCATCCCCACCTCTCTCCCTCCCCTCCCCCTCCCACCTCCCCTCTCTCTTTCTCTCGCTTCCCCTCCCCCTCTCTCTCTCTTTCTCTCCTCCCCCCTCTCGTCTATCTTTCTCCCCCTACCCCTCTCCCATTTTCTCCTCCCCCTCCCCCTTTCCCCGCCTCCCCTCTCTCCTCCCCTCTCTCCTCTCCCCCCTCCCCCTCCTCCAATGTCCTCTCTTCCCCCCTCCCCTCCCCCCCTCTCCCCTCAGCGTGTTCGACCAAAAGGAGGTATTCTATATTTTCCAGTGAGACCAGTCACCTAATGAGCTTGCAGAACAGAGGCCTCGGGGAAACGGCCTCAACTTCGGTTCTGGAATTTTCGAGAGAGGGAGAAAGTTTTCTTGGGTCCATTTGCGTGTAAGTTCAAAAAAAAAAAAAAAAAAAAAAAAAAAAAAAAAAAAAAGGGGGGGGGGAGGGGAGGTATGTATTTCCTACGGATTATCCCTTGCGTTTCCTTCTTTGTTTTGATTTGTCGTTTCCATATTTTTTTCGTTTGTGTGCGTGAGTTTTTGTTTCACGGTTTAATTGCTCGTATGGTATTGGGTTCTATGGTAACTTCACACGCGCAGATTTTCTCTCGATTTCTTGTTCTCTTCTTCGGAAACTTGTCCCTCTCTCTCAGACACACAAATATATGTATTCATACATACACACACACACACACACACACACACACACACACAAGCACACACACAAGCACACACACACACACACACACAGAAACACACACACGCACATATATAAATATATGTATATATACCCATATTTTGACTCCAGAAACGAAGGGTGTAACGCATATTTTACGATTTTCCAAGAGAGCGGTTTAAACTCTTTTCTGAAATATTTTCAATCACTACTGGATTAACCTTAAAGGATTTGAGATGGTATGTATTTGTTGAGCGTTCTGACAAATGGAAATAACTTTTCTTTCAATAAAGATCAAAGTTTTATTCTTCTTCTTTCTTTCTCCATCTTTCACTAATTAGACACGCTTCTCTATTTTGTCACTGAAAGGTTCGTTGTAATGGACAGACGTACTTACACTACAGATACAGATGTTCGTCATATTAAGTATTCCTTTGACCAGTGTTGTCCAAACTGGGGTCCGCGTATCCCTGGGGGTACGAGACATAGATCATAAGGGTACGTGAACAAACAAGGAAAACGCACACACACACACACACACATACAGAGAGAGAGAGAAAGAGAGAGAGAGAGAGAGAGAGAGAGAGAGAGAGAGAGAGAGAGAGAGAGAGAGAGAGAGAGAGAGAGAA
>NC_091553.1:33570907-33578407 GCF_042767895.1 Penaeus vannamei
TGAATATATATAAATAGTGGTGTGATAATGTAAATAATAAAAGTGCACGTGCGACTCACATTAAAATGAAAAAAAAAAAAGATGTTAAACAAATTATGAACATAACAGGTTTTATCATATGACTTATATTTTCAAGTAATAATGATGATGATACGGATAAAGACAATAAAATTAAGAAGTAGGTTTATGATACCAGTAATGATAGTAGTAGCAACAGTAGTAGTAGTTATATTGTAACGTTTCGCCAACAGCTTCTTAACGAAATGTAGCTTAATTACTTGCTTTGGAAGGGTGATATTTGTTAATACGAATATTACCCGCTAACTAGTACTAAAGCAATGAAGTAGTTACATCCTCTTAAAACTCCTATCATTGTTGGATTTATAATAGATATTCCTAAGATATGATGTAAATTATTTGCACTAGGAATATAACAATAATGATAATAAGATGAATAAGAATAAGTATCAAAAGAAAGGGAAACTATCCACAGTGAAATAAAGTACAGATCCAGCTTAAAATGAGGTTTTCTTAAAAGAAGCACTTGTACATATCTTAGACGACCGGTATATATATCTGTGTGTGTGTGTGTGTGTGTGTGTGTGTGTGTGTGTGTGTGTGTGTATGTGTGTGTGTGTGTGTGTGTGTGTGTGTGTGTGTGTGTGTGTGTGTGTGTGTGTGTGTGTGTGTGTGTGGTAAGGTGCGAAAGGTAAAATACCGTTTGTGGGAGCATTATATCTGAAATACGAAAGAGACACTATGACTCTGATAATGTTTGTAATAGTACTAGTAAAATGATAATTTCTATAATCTTAATGATAATGATAATTATAATATTGATAACAATAATTATCAATAATAATGATAATGAATCTTATGATAATAAAAATGATAATGATGATAATTGTAATCATAATAGTAATGACAATGATATTGATAATAATGATATTGATCGTAATGATATTAATAAAGATGATAATGATAGCGGCAATGATTATAATATGAATAGTAATGATGATGTTGATGATGCTAATGATGATGGTGATAATAATAATAATAATAATAATAATTATAATAATAATAATAATGGTAATATCATTGATAATGATAATGATAATAATAATAATAATGATGATGATAACAATAATAATAATGATAATAATAATAGTTCAAAAAATGTATAATATCAATAATGAAGATGATAATCATAATGATATTGACAATTACATTTATAATAAACGCGGTAATGGAAATAACGATAATGATGATAATAATGATAGTGATAATGAGAGTTATAACCTCAAGTTTGATAACACTGACTCGATATAGCTCATTCGACTACTGCATATGAATCAAGAGATGAATATTTGAGTAATGCAAACATTGGAAACCGATTTCTTATTGTGCCAAGGATATTGAGATATGAATATTTCCTATTTTTTTAGTACAACGCTCGTATCATATAGTACCCCTATACGTAACGTATAGTCTTTTTTTCTCCGTAAAGGAAATATTGGGTATATATATAGAACGGAGACATATATATTGTATATGTTCAGGCTGTTTCTTAATGTATATATATATATATATATATATATATATATATATATATATATATATATATATATATATATATATATATATATATATATATATATATATATATATATATATATATATATATATATATATATATATATATATATATATATATATATATATATATATATGTATGTATGTATTGAGGTATTTTGAGATGGAATGTTACCAGGTACAAGTTTCATTTTGATTATGATAACTGTATTGGTAACTGAGTTAGGCATTGGGTATGTAAGAATCGATTTGATGATAACAACAAAAACAAAATCGAGGAGAAGAGAATGCGAGGAAGAGGAGATGTAGAATGGGAGGAGGAGTAGGAGGGGGAGGAAGAGACAAAAGAGGAGGAGGAGGAGGAGGAGGAAGAGGAAAAAGAGGAGAAGGAGGGAGAAAGGGAGGGGGAAAAGAGGAGAAAAGGGAGGAGGAAGAGGAAAAGGAGGAGAAGGAGGAGGAAGAAAGGGAGGGGGAAAGAGGAGAAAAGGGAGGAAGAAGAGGATGGGGAGGAGGATAATTGAAAAGAAAAAGAGGAACAGGAAGAAGAATAGGAACAGGAGGAAGAGGGGGAGCAAAAAGAATAGGAGGATTAGACGGAGAGAGGATAAAGAGGAGGTGGAGGAATAATAGGAAGAATACAAAGAAGAATATAAATAAGGAGAAAACGAAGAAAGAGAAAAAGAAATAGGAAATATGAAAATCAAAAGAAGTAGACGAAGAAAGAAAAAAAATGATATGAAGACAACATAAACGGACCAAAAAGTAAAGAAAAGAAGAGAAAAAAAGGAAAGGAAATCTATGAATTTCTCAAACGCTGCCCATCCATGGCTTCAGAACCGTCCCGATGGCGTTTTACCTGAAGGCCTAAATGATTTTTTTTTCCTCTCTCTCCTTCGGTAACATGGGGCAGCCGATGTCTGTAGCCCAGCAACACGGAGCTCGCGGCACGTCCATTTCAGGTCGACTTGTTCTGAAGTATTTTTGGACTCTGGCCTAGCCTGGCGCGGCGGCCAAAACCAAAAATTATATTGGTGTGTCTGAATGCATTTTGACCATTACGATTATATTCTTGTTGCTGTTATTATTATTATTATTATTTTATTATTATTATTATTATTGTTGTTGTTGTTATCATCAATACTATTGCTGTCATTATCTTTGTTATTAGACGTAGTTGTAATTGTAGTTGTAATAGTATAATGATTTTAATAGTAATACTGATTGTTATTATTATCATTGTAATTATCATTGTTTTATTATTATTATCTGTTGTTGTCACTACTATTAGCATTAGTAATGGTATCAGTAGTAGTAGTATCTCAATCAAATAAGTTTAAGTGTGTATGTAATCACACGCATACACACGCTCACACAAATACACTCTTTTCATTTCATCCCGTGTCCAGACATTCACGAAAGATTCACGAAAAATGACTCAAATGAAAAGTTTCGCTTGCCTCGAACACGACCCCCTAGCAGATCGTCCCGTCCCGCGTGATTCGAAACCCTGCTCGCCCACGATCTCGAACCGGACGGAACTTGGTCTCGGCGAGGGCGGGGGCGCAAACAACCATGGAATTCCTTCTGTGCTTCTCCTCGTAAGTCTGCCGAGCTGGACCCACTCTCGAGGTGAGCGCAACTCTCGCTATGAGTTTAATCTAAACGCTGGCGAAGGGTCCAATTGCCAAATTACACGAAAAGAAGGAAAGGAAAACAGAGAATAGAAAAGATTAAGACGAAGAAGAAAGAAGAGAATAGCAAAGATTAAAAATGAGAGGAAAGAAGAGAAAAGGAAAGATTAAGAAGAGGAAAGAAGAGAAAAGAAAAGATTAAGACGATGAGGGAAAAAAAAGAGAAAAGAAATGATTAAGAAGAAGAAGAGGATCAGAACAAGTACTGTTCGGTAGTAACGCCAGCTGACTTCTGTACATTCTAGACCGGATTCTGTCACATCGCGTTGGAAATATAATGATGCCAATAATTACAGAGGTAATTGCCTTGTGTGATGCAGCGTATATCATGACACTACTTTTTCCTTCTTTTCTTAGAATAAGCGAATAAAAAGGGGTTGGTTAAAGAAAGAAAGAAAGACAATGCAAGAACAGAAGAAGAAGAAAAGGAGGGGAAAATGTTAAGACAGAAGGAAAGAACGCTGCAGTAATAACAACAGCTGCAACAACAGCATGAAACGGAGCAGACGACGAAAAAGAGGAAGGGAGAGGAGAATAAGAAAAGAAAGAAGGAGAAGAACAAAAACAAGAGAAGGGAATGAACAAAGACGCTTTTCGACGTCTTCATTTTCTTACGCTTTTCTTGGAAGACTGGTTCTTACATGCATATTCATCCGAAGACAGCTGAGAAACGACTTTTATATGAAAGACATTTGAAGTCCTTTCTTGAGTGAATCCGCGGGGATTATCACAAAAGAAAAGAATTTGCAGACACTAAGAAAGCCTCATTATAATCCAAAGACTCCGTGTCTTTTCTGTTCATATGTTAATGAGACCAATAATGAATGTTAATTTTTTTCCTTCCTCACACCCCATGGTTAATCATTCCGGTTGATATATTCATTCGGACTCACTGTCGTAATTGCATTTAGTATCTCTCTTTCTCTGTCTGTCCCTCCTTTTCCATCTCTCTCTCTCTCTCTCTCTCTCTCTCTCTCTCTCTCTCTATCTATCTATCTATCTCCCTGTATGTGTGTGTGCCTGTCTGTTTGCGCGTGTGTATGCGTGCGTGTGTATATGTCTCTGTGCTTCTGTCTGTCTGTCTCTCTCTCTCCATTCCTCCGTCACTCCCTCACTCTCTAACATACCCCATTTCTCTATCTAAACCTCTCTCATTCCTCCGTCTTTCTGTCCGTCTCCCCGTCTACCCTTCCTCCCTACCTCCCTCCCTCCTTCTTCCCCCTTCCTCCCCCCCCCCCTTTTCCCTCAATTAACCAATCAACAAAGAAGGAAAAACACATAATTACAAAAAAACACTGGATAGAAGACGGTCTCTCGTGTGAGTCGCAGTGAGGAAGCGTATAAAGGAATGGCCATTAATTTAGCCTTGATATATAGTGAGAGAAAAAAAAACAATGGGTTACTGTGATGAACGACACCGGAAATGAAGATGCTAATACTAATGGAGACGAATGTCCTCGGGGATTTATTGAAGATTTATTGACTTTTATTGTCACTGGTAATTAGGGGAGAAATGTTGGATTGTGAAAGGATATGTAGGGGAGGAAACTACTAATAGAGAGTTTTTCCTTACTGATATGCGGCTGATATTAGGTGTTATCAGGTTTATTTCTATCTTGATTAGTGATAGTGTCATAATGATAATTTGTCTTATTCATGGTCTTTCATATTATTATTAATGTTGTCCTTATTATTGATATTATTATCATTATTATCATTAGTATTGGGATGAGGATGAGGATGATGATGATGACGATGATGATGATGATGATGATGATGATGATGATGATGATGATGATGATGATGATGATGATGATGATGATGATGATGATGATGATGATGACGATGATGATAATAATATTGATGATAATAGTGATAATGATAATGATAATGATTATTATTATTATAATACTGTTGAGAATGGGAATAATAATAACAATAATAATAACAATAATGATAATGATAATACTAATTATTATTGTCATAATGATATTGATAATAACAGTAATAATAATGATGATAATAATGATTATAATAGAAATGATGTTAATAATAATAATATTGATAATAATAACAATACCAATATGGTACTACTGCTACTGTTGTTGATAAGAACAAAAATGATAATGATAATAAGGATGACAATAATAGTAGTAATGATAACAATAATGGTGATAATAATGATTATGATAACAATCCTTAAAACAGTTATAGTAATAATGATGACAAAGATGAGAACAAAACCCAAGACAATATAGATAACAGGTTTTCATCAGCCAAACTAATGGTTCTTAATCCATATCCACCCCCCGCCCCCGGCCCCCTGCCCAACAAACCCGCCCCTTCCCGCCTAAAAATATACCACGTGATCACGCCCACCATTGTATCATTTATGAAAAAGGACGATAGTGATTGAACCCAAATCACTCCCGTATTGAATGAGAAAATCACCCGCTTAATTATGAATGAATGAAGCCACTACCTTCTCCACGTCTATGAATATTGTATCGGAATCGACTCCGCATAGGATCGGATCCAGAGTGCGTGGCCGACATTCATTTGTTTGCTTTTTTGTGACGCTTATTCCTTGAGTGAATTATGTTTCATTATTAACTTTTCGTTATTGGTTCTATTTTTTTCTGAAAAAAAACACTGCTGTTTACTCTATTTTTAATTTTTATATTAGTAAAAGTGTTATTTGTTTACTTATTAATCGATTTATATCTATATGTTTATCACACACTGAAGATGTATATATATATATATATATATATATATATATATATATATATATATATATATATATATATATATATATATATATATATATTTGTGTGTATGTGTATATAAATGTATATCTATCTATCTATCTATCTATCTATCTATCTATCTATATACATAAATATATAGATAGATACATACATACATACATACATATATATATATATATATATATATATATATATATATATATATATATATATATATATATATATATATATATATATATATAATTCATCTATTCATTTGTTTCCTTTTTTGACATTCTTCATGTGCAAGAGCCATGGTTTCAATCTTCATTTGTATATATCATTTGATGTACGAACCATTTCTCTGAACTTTGTGATTGCCTCTGTATGTCAAAATTTCAACATTATAAATATTCATGTTCTCATCAATCTTGCCATTAATGTCAATAGTTTTTATTCCTAACGACTGTTGCATTTTCATTTCATTCTTTTCCTTTTGTTATTGCTCTTTTTTTTTTGTTATTGCTGCTTTGTTTGGATGGTATATTTTATTATTGTCGTTATCGTTACTTGTCGTAAGGATTTGTTATTATCGCTATCATTCTTGTTATTACAAATTCCTCTATCATCATTATTATCATATTGATTATTATTAATGTTTTGATTATCATGATTATCATTATCATTATTATTAATGTTTTGATTATCAACATTATCATTGTTGTTATTATTTTTTTATTAGCATCATTACTATTACTATTATCATTATCGTTATCTTTACTATTGTTATCAATGTTATTGTTATTTTCATTATCATTAATAGTAGTTGTAATACCATTATTATTGCTGTTGTTATTATTATCACTATTATCATCGTCATTATCATTATCATTAGTAGTAGTAATCGTATTACCTATAATGTTCTATTTCTGTACTTATACTTATTCCAATCATTACTCTTATTATCGATATGAACATATTCATTTCCACAATCAATGGTAATCACGTGCTCATTACTAGAATAATTAATCTTCTTGTGTTTTTCTTCTTTATTCTGAAAAAAGATAAATAAATAAATAAATAAATAAATAAAGAATGAACGATAATCGACGAAAGAAAGAAAGAAAGAAACCACGACCAAAGAACGAACGAAAACCCGATCAGATTCGTCAGTTAATGAAACTCGATAACACATAAACCGCAGGGTTAATGACACCACAACGGCCCGCCAATGCAGTTTTTCACTATCGATGTCACACTCAGCAAACTCGGCCTTCCTGGAGTGATAATTAAAGCAAGTTCGAACGGTTCATTAAGAGGCAAAGGAATTCGCAAAAAAAAAAAAGAAAGAAAAAAATCGTAGTATCTCTCTTTATTTCGCAAATATCCGATCGAGTTGATTGGGTTTAGCAATAAGTTAATCTGTGTGTAAGGTTGGATGTTTATCCCGTGGTGGAAGGCCTTAA
>NC_091553.1:33593407-33595907 GCF_042767895.1 Penaeus vannamei
GGGAAGGGAAGGGAAAGAAGATGGAGGGAAGGGAAGGAAGGGAAGGGAAGGAGAAGGGAAGAAGAGAGGGAGGGAAGGGAAGGAAGGGAAGAAG
This sequence comes from Penaeus vannamei, assembly GCF_042767895.1. NCBI lineage: Eukaryota > Metazoa > Arthropoda > Malacostraca > Decapoda > Penaeidae > Penaeus > Penaeus vannamei. The sequence goes on from NC_091553.1 coordinate 33,593,502, forward strand.
AGAGAGGGAAGAAGGGTGGGGGAAGGGAAGAAGAGGCGTGAGAATGGGGGGAGGGAAGGGGGAGGGGAGGGTTAAGGGAAAAGAGAGAAGGAAAGAAGGAGGGGAAAAGGAAGGATATATATATATATATATATATATATATATATATATATATATATATATATATATATATATATATATATATATATATATATATATATACATATATATATATATATATATATATATATATATATATATATATATATATATATATATATATATATATATATATATATATATATATATATATATACTTGCCATCCCATCACACACAAAGATACACACACAACCCCGCCCTTTAGCGTCACCCAACACCCACACGCACAATTAAATAAGCAAACGCCATCCGCATCACACCGACAGGGAAAGGGAGTCTGTCGGGAACTGTAATCGCCGACAGGATCTGCGTGTGTGTGTGTGTGTGTGTACGTATTCATGTACGTATGTATAATCATATTCAATCGTTCAACTCAACGAGTAAGACGCCTTTCGAAACACCCACAGGATCTGCGTGTGTGTGTGTGTGTGTGTGTGTGTGTGTGTGTGTGTGTGTGTGTGTGTGTGTGTGTGTGTGTGTGTGTGTGTGTGTGTGTGTGTGTGTGTGTGTGTGTGTGTGTGTGTGTGTGTGTGTGTGCGTATGTATACTGATACCCAATCGTTCAACCAAGGCAATAACGAGTGAGACGCCTTTCAAAACGCTCTCAGGATCTACCCCACCCATTCCTCCCTCCTCATTCGAAAATCCAACTCTTAAAGGAAATCATGAAGGCGGGAAAAAACGGGAACAAGTAAAAAAAAAAAAAAAAAAGAGAGAGAGAGAGAGAGAGAGAGAGAGAGAGAGAGAGAGAGAGAGAGAGAGAGAGAGAGAGAGAGAGAGAGAGAGAGAGAGAGAGAGAGAGAGAAAGGAAAAAAAAAGAGAAAAGAGAAAAGAATAAAAAGGGGGAAAAAATTAACTCACTTCACCCCCTTTCCCCTTTGACCCCGGCGCTCGCAAACGCTCCTCGAGACGGTGTACAAGGAAAGTCTTACTCCTCGCGATGAGATGCTGCCTCGCGTCCTCCGCTCCCTTCGACTCCTTCCCCGTGGGCTTGATGGCTCCTAAGGCAGCGGGCGAGTGAAAGAAGTTCCTCTCTCGGGCTGGCGGGGAAAGTGCTTCTTTTGTTTTATAAAGAGGGGGGAAGGGAGGAAGAGGGGGAGGAAGGCTGGGTGGGAAAGAGGGGGGTGGGGTGGAAAGTGAGGGGAAGGGAGAGTGGGGAAGGTGGGGGGAAGAGGGAGAGAGGAAGGCAGGGGGGGAAAGGGGGAATGGGGAGGGAAGGGGGGAAGGGGGAAGGTGGGGGAGAGAGGGGGTGATGGGGAGGGGAAGGCTGGGGGGGAATGGGGGAGAGGAAGGAAGAGGGTGGGGGAAGGGGAGAGAGGGAGAGAGGAAGGGGCTGGATGGGTGGGAAAAGTGGGAGAAAGTGAGGGGGGGGAGAGAGGGGGATGGGGAGGGGAAGGGGAGAGGGAGGGGGAGTTGAATAAGGAAGGCAGGGTGGAGGAAATGGGGGAGCGGAAGGAAGAGGGAGAGGGAAGGCTGGGTGGGAAGGGGGGGGGAGAAAGTGGTGTGGGGGGTGGGGGAGGAGAGAGAGGGGGCGCGGGGAGGGGAAGGGGGAAGGAGGGAGAGGGAGAGGAAGGCAGGGGGGGGATGGGGATGGGAAGGAAAGACAGGAAGGGAAGGAGGAAGGCAGGGGGTGGGGAAGGGGAGGGAAGGAGGGGGAAGGCAGGGTGGGAAGGGGGAGGGAGGGAGAGGAGGGCAAAGGTGGGAAGGAGGGAGGAAGGGAGAAGAGAAGGAAGGAGAGAGAGGGAAGAAGAGTGGGAGGATGGATGGGATAGAATGAGAGGGGGGAGCAAAAGAGAAAGAGAAGAGAGAGAGAGAGAGAGAGAGAGAGAGAGAGAGAGAGAGAGAGAGAGAGAGAGAGAGAGAGAGAGAGAGAGAGAGAGAGAGAGAGAAAGAGAGAGAGAGAGAGAGAGAGAGATAGAGAGAGAGAGAGAAATGAAGATAAATAGATAGAGAGAGAGAGAGGAAGAAAGTGGGGGAGAAAGAAAGTGAGAAAGGAGGAGGGGTGTAGGTTGAGGTACAAACCTATTCTCTTTTTTATGCACAGGCACGAATGTCTTTTTCTTCTTTTTTTTTCTCTCTCTCCTGCATCTTCTGGTCTTTCTTTTTTTCCTCTTTCCATTTTTTTCGTTCTTAGTCTTCCCATCTTTCTTTTCAATCTCTACCTTCTCTACTTTTTCACTATCCTTCTCTTCCTTCTCTCCTCCTTCTTCTTTCCTTTTTCTTCTACCATCGCTCTTCCTTCTCCGTCCCTCCCTTTTCTCCCCATA
>NC_091553.1:33630907-33635907 GCF_042767895.1 Penaeus vannamei
AACATCAGCAAATGAACACGTGGTGATGTGTTTGGGTCACCCCCCCCCCCATTTTTTTTTCTTTTATATTTTTTCTTTGTTTTCACATAACTGGAATCGTCGCGGCTGTCTTTATGTGTTTTATTCAGGTCACTTTCCCAATATTAATTGTTATTGTTATACTCGCAGTGACAGAATAATTTTCTCATTCCATTGAATTGGCAGTGATGATGTTAATATGATTATCTGTAGTGTCTGCAAATTCAACTTAAAGTAAAACATGAATACATTTGCATGACGTAAACATGGATATCTCGATTAAACTTAAGCATGCCTACACATATATACATCCATACATTTGCAAGTAAGTACTTATGCATATGTATGGGTATAAGTTTGTGTGTGTTTGTGTGTCTGTGTATGTGTACTAAACATTTGTGAGCAGTGTATAAGTACGCGTGTGTGCATATATATATATATATATATATATATATATATATATATATATATATATATATATATATACATATATATATATATATATATATATATATATATATATATATATATATATACATATATATATATATATATATATATATATATATATATATATATATATGTATATATATATATATACATATGTATTATATATGTATATATGTATACATATGTATTCATATATATATATTTTTTCCCACATACATACATATACATATATATATATATATATATATATATATATATATATATATATATATATATATATATATATACACACACACACACACACACACACGTGTGTGTGTGCGTGTGTGTGTGTGTCTGCATGTATGCATGTATGCATGTATGTATGTTTGCTCATACCTGCACAGTACCAGAGCCCACACAAGCAAGCCCCCCCGCCCCCTCCACCTGCTCGCCCCGCCCCCTCGAAATCAACCTCCAAATGAATAAACACGCCAGAAAATGAGGAAACTCGTCATTAGGATTCCTAACTAAGGCCGCTTACACGAGGCGCCAGTGGACACGTGTGCTCTAATGAGGAGCTGCTCTCACACTCGGGGAAAGGTGAGCTTATGCGCCTTTTCCTTTTTCTTTCAAGTGGGATTTATATTAATTAAGTCATTACGCTGCTTGGTTTATATCTTAATTTCTTTTCTTTTTTTTCTTTCTCGTTTCTGTCTTTATTACCTTTGCGGTTATTCTAAATCGTAGTTATTATTCATTCCACGGTCTTCTTCTTCTCTTCTTATTTATCTTATTCTATTTCTTATTTTGTTTTGTTTACCATTTTTCTTTTTTTGTTTGTTCCTCACTTTATTGATATCTCTTGTAATTATTCTTTTTGTTCTTGTTCTCCTTCTTCGTTCTCTTGTTCTTGTTCTTCTCCTTCTTCTTCTTGTTATAATTATTGTTTTTTATCAGTATTACCTAATATCAGCATTATCATTATCATTTTCTTTTGTTATCTTTATTATTGTTATCATTTTATCATTATCGTTAGTTTCATTATAATTACTATTATTACTATTATTAGAAATAGTATTTTTATCATTTTCATGATTACAATTATTATCATTACTATTGTTATTATCATTATCATTAGCTGTGTTATTAGCATTTCTATTTTATCTATCATTATCATTATCATCATCATCATCATCATCATTATCATTGATGATAGTATCATTATTTGCAGTAGTTGCAATAGTAGTAGCAGTAGTGACAATAGTAGTATGATTTCTACTTTTTTTTTAAGAATCATGGTATCATCATTATCCTAAACTTTTTTTTATCATTATAGTATTGGTAATAAGAATGATTATGGTGATAATAATGATAACAATAATTGTAATAATTATTATTGCTATCATCATTACCATTATGATTATCTTTATATTTACCATCATTATTATCGCTATTATTTTAGTCGTCATCATCGTTATCATTATCATCATCTTCCTTATAACTGCCATCATTTTATTCTTACGATTACCATAATTATTTGTCTTTCTTCTCTCCCTTCTCCAAATCTCTCTAGGTCTCTCACTCTCCATCTTTCCCAATTCACTTCAACATTTCCATTTTCATAGTTACTCCTCCGTGCTTTCATCACCCTCCCTCTTCATCTTCAATATCTCCCGTTCTTTCATTCGTCCCTCCTCCTTTCCTCTCTTCGCTCTTCCTCGATTTAATCTCTGCGATATCCTCTCCCCCCTAAGAAAAAAGAAAAAGAAAAAATGGAAAATGAAAAATGACTAAAAAAGAAAGAAAGGAGAGGATAGGTGTGCCAGTGAAAAGTCTTTCACCTCAGTGGACAGAGATTCGAGGTAGGTCTTATTTCATCCAAAAATCTCTCTACCACGATTCCCTTTCAAAAGCTCTAAGCTCGGGCAAGGGCTGGAGGCCTAAATCACACCAGATTTTCACTTTATTCCGTTCTGAGGCATGGAGAGAGAGAGAGAGAGAGAGAGAGAGAGAGAGAGAGAGAGAGAGAGAGAGAGAGAGAGAGAGAGAGAGAGAGAGAGAGAGAGAGAGAGAGAGAAAGAAAGAGAGAGAGAGAGAGAGAGAGAGAGAGAGAGAGAGAGAGAGAGAGAGAGAGAGAGAGAGAGAGAGAGAGAGAGAAAGAGAGAGAGAGAGAGAGAGAGAGAGAAAGAGAGAGATGGAAGGTGAGCAGGCGAGAGAGAGAAAGCTGGGGGCGAGAGAAAGAAAGAGAGAGAGAGAGAGAGAGAGAGAGAGAGAGAGAGAGAGAGAGAGAGAGAGAGAGAGAGAGAGAGAGAGAGAGAGAATGCATATACATATTTTTCTTCCTTTCCATGTTTTTGTTGTTATTTTTTTTTATTAATTTATTATTTTTACTTTTATTTTTAAGGTTTGCGTGAGTTTAACTGTATAGAAGCCTCCGATTGATAATTAATATATGTCACGGGGTCTGTTTAAGGTAATATGATACAGTTACTCATTACGATAGTTATGAATGCTTATATGAAATGGTTGTACAGGTGAGGTCAGGGAGTGAAAATGACTTTGATAACAACTCCGGGAAACAACAATAACAAAGCAAAAACATTAACAACAATGATAATGACAATGAAAATGATAGTAAATAATTCTAATAGTAATAATGAATAGTATCAAGGAGATGATTGTTATAATATTAGTAATCGTAATAATAATAATAATTGTACTGATAATGATAGTAATGATAATCATAAAGATGATAATAATGAAATTGGGAATAGTAATAACAATAATAATGCTAAGAAGAAGAATGATGATAATAATCATAAAATAACAAAATTTGAAATTACGATAATCCTAACAATAACGATAATAATAACAATGGTAAGGTGATACTGATGATAATAATTATAATGCTACTGATAATAATAATAATAATGCTACTGATAATAATAATGTTAATATTGATAATAACAATAAAGATAATAGTAAGGATAATGATAACGGTTATCATTATAATGCTTATGATAATAACATTTGCAACAGCACCAACAAGAGAAAAAAATACAGTTACAATAATGATATTGTTATGATATAATATACGATTCAATGGTATATTGCAAGAAATATAATCGTCATGATTATTTTTCTTATCATATTATTGTGGATGTTAAAACCATTATTGAGAAATAGAAACGTAGATTTGATTATATTTTCATCTATTTTTCGTTCATCTTTTTTTTCGTTTTACAAATATATATGCGTACTTGAAGAATAGATATATTCAGTCTCGGAAATTTATGTCGTGGTTCTTGAAAAAAAATATATAGATAAATCTGCTTCCTATTAAAAAAAAAAACATCTAATCATCCTATTCAGCCACAGGAAAATATCTCCTTTTTAATATGCATTTAAAAGAGAGCCTAGAAATATAATCTTATTAAATACAAGCATATTTTTTTGCGACTTAGCGTTATGAAAATTGTCAGCTATTTGTTTGCACGCATTTTGTCCACGCAAGGATGGATGTCCAGGCGGGCAAACACGTGGAAATGGATCCGCGTGAAGCCAGGAATGCGAAGGTGAATGAACGTTTTTTTCTTGCTTCATTGTTTTGTTTTTATGTGATAATGAGGCACCGACATTAAACACGTTTCCACAAACACAAACGCACACAGAGAGACACATACACACACACACACACACACACACACACACACAAGCTGATATTTACATAATGCATAATACATACATATAAAGATAATACATACATATATAATAAATACATATAAAGATAATAAATACATACATACACAAACATACTAACACACACAAAACACACAAACACACACACACATGTACACATACATACATACATATGAAAACATACATACATACATATATTGCATACATACATATATAAGTAACTAAACTATTGAATAAATGGAAAGGTCGACATATGGATATAGACAGACAACTAGATAGAAAAGTATAAAGATCCACAAATACACAAATATACATATCAATAAACAGATACTCACGGATATCTATAGACCGACAAACACACACAGAAAGAACACATATACCCCCCCCCACACACCACAGAAACCACATCCTAACACCCTCTCACCCCCTTCCTCCTCCCCTTGCCACGAAACCTCACAACCTATTCCTCCCCCGAAACGTCCCTCAGCAGGAACCCCTTTTCCCCAACCCTTTCAATAAAGCAGAAACCTTCTCTGCCAAGCGCCCCTCAGCCCTACCAGGTCTCGTCCTATAATTTTTTTTTTTTTTTTTTTAAGACCTTTATATAAAGTCAGTTAAATGACATGGCTACCCCACCACCGCACTACCCTCCGCCCCCTCCCTCCCGATCTAGCATTTGCATTCACTCTGATCTGGCTGCACTGGCAATCAGGTGCGTCAGAGGGGGGCATTAGGCTCGTTGGTGAGTGTCTTGCCCTAATACTCTCCTGATCTCTATGGAAATCTCCCAAAGGCCGATCGCAGCCGAAACCCGGGACTTTGTATGCAAGTGTGTCTCAGGCTCCCTCGCT
>NC_091553.1:33675907-33678407 GCF_042767895.1 Penaeus vannamei
GGAGGGGGGTGGGCAGGGGGGTGGGCGAGGCGGGGGGAGGGGGGTGGGCAGGGGGGTGGGCGAGGCGGGGGGAGGGGGGTGGGCAGGGGGGTGGGCGAGGCGGGGGCGAGGGGGGTGGGCACGGCGGGGGCGAGGGGGGTGGGCAGGGGGGTGGGCGAGGCGGGAGCGAGGGGGCTGGGCAGGGGGGTGGGCGAGGCGGGGCGAGGGGGCCTAGGGGAAGGGGGGTGGGGGAGGAGGTGATGAGATAATGAGTATAAATAGATGTGTGTGCGTGCCTGTGTACCTATAAACACACGCACACAAATATATATATATATATATATATATATATATATATATATATATATATATATATATATATGTATATATATATATATATATATATATATATATATATATGTATATATATATATATATATATATATATATATATATATATATATATATATATATATATATATATATATATATATATATATATATACATACACACACACACATTGATATATATTAATATATACTATCTTTAGCGAATGAAAATCACATGAAACACCATTTGCCTTACTCCCGCCTGTGATTTTCATAAAGTTATTTTGCGTATGCATTCAGAACTCGCCACACAATCTCCCCCAGAAATTGATTCACAGATATGCAAATTCCGACCCTCATAAACACACACGTGTACGACTCGCTCCCCCTCCTTCGTCCCGCGTCGCACCCGAGCCAAACACGCCCACGTACAAGGGACACAGAAACAGCCTTTCCTGCGTGGGAAATATTCAATATATCTAAAGTCTGACACATCGATTCCTGTCTGAATCCGTGACTGTCAAAAGGATTTGTCACATTTTGAAACTGCTTTGAGTATGATGATTCTTTCAGACGTGAAAAATGCGAATTTAATGTATTCATTCCGTTGAGAAAGGACACAATAAACGCAAATATTTCAAATGAATATGTTTGAAATGTTCAGATCTGGAATATATAAATACAATATACACTTCAAACCTGTAAGAGAATGGGTTCGCGAAGTGTCACGTGACGGGAAGAGAGTCGTAGAAAACACACACACACATACACACACACAAACTCACCTCCCAAACACAAAGAAACCCAAACATCCGGAGCACCCATTCTACTACCCTTTCCCTATTCCAAACCCACCCATCCAACCCACCTTCTAATCCACCCCTCTAAACCCACCCAACGCACCAACAAACCCACCCCAGTAAACCCACCCAACACACCAACAAACCCACCCTAGTAAACCCACCCAATACACCCACTAACCCACCCCACTAAACCCACCCAACCCACCAATAAACCCACCCACTAACCCACCCCACTAAACCCACCCAACCTACCAACAAACCTACCCCACTAAACCCACCCAACCCACCAATAAACACACCAACAAACGTCCCCGCTAACCCCCCTCCCTAAACCCCACCAGGTGACTTCAGTCTGAGGATCAAGCCCGTGCTCCTTGAAGACGACGGACTCTACCAGTGCCAAGTCTCCGCGAGTGACGGAGTGCCAGGCATCAGGTCCCAAACGGCCCGCCTCACCGTCTACGTGCCCCCGGAGGCTCCGAGAGTCAAGCCCCCGGTCCTCCAGACGACAGCGGGGATGACGGTGAACCTCGAGTGTGAGAGTCGAGGAGGAAGGCCGTCTCCGGAGGTAAGGGAGAACCAAGGGGGGCGGGGATGGTGGGGTGGGGGGTGGGGGTTCTATGGGCGGCGGAGGATGTGCTTGTGGTAGGGGTAGGGTGGGGCGAGGGGTGGGAAGGGGCTTTTGTCTTCTATGGGCGGGGGAGGATGTGCTTGTGGTATGGGTAGGGTGGAGGGGGGGTGTCTTCTATGGGCGGGCGAGGATGTGTTTCAAGTGGGGGTAGGGGTAGGGTAGGTTGGGGGGGTATGTAGATGGGAGGTAGAAAGTTGTTTATATAAGTACATAGAATAGGTTGTATAAATGGGTAGAATGATGGGTTAGTGGGTAGATAGATAGATAGAAAGATTGATGTTTTAAATAGATTAATTGATATACTGATAGATAAATAGATAGATTGATAGAGAGATCGATTAACTGATTGAATTGATCAAGAGATAGACTGACTGACTGATGGATAGATAGATTGATGAATACATAGACAAATAAATCTATACGTAGATAGATCTATCGATGGATAGAATGATAGATAAATAGGTAGACAGATATATAAATTAATAAACATATTGATATATATATAGATAGATGAAATAAGAATAGGCATGAACAACAATGCAGCAGTATTGATAAATGCATAATAAATAGATAAACAAATAAAAAACTATTTGATAGACATCAACTCGGTTAAGCTAGAAAGGCAGCCTTTATGCATGGCAATACAAAACAATTTTTGGGATGCAGGTAATAAAATTAAGTTCAGCTGGCTTAGTTTAGTTGATTTTTTGTGGTATGTTTTCGTTTATTTCATTTTCTTTGAAGTCTTCTGTCTAGA
>NC_091553.1:33710907-33715907 GCF_042767895.1 Penaeus vannamei
TATATGTGTGTGAGTGTCTATGTGAGTGTGTTTGTGTGTGTATGTTTGTTTGCGTGTGTGTGTGTGTGTGTGTGTGTGTGTGTGTGTGTGTGTGTGTGTGTGTGTGTGTGTGTGTGTGTGTGTGTGTGTGTGTGTGTGTGCGGTGTGTGTGTGTGTGTGTCTGTGTGCGTATGTGTGTGTGTGTGTGTGTGTGTGTGTGTGTGTGTGTGTGTGTGTGTGTGTGTGTGTGTGTGTGTGTATGAATATGTTTGTATTTGTGTGTGCGTGTCCGTGTGTATATTTATGTATGACTGTGTGCGAACGAGTATGTACGCGCAGGGGTGTATTTGAAACTGAACGAATACGCATATATCCATGTATGTGCGTATTACTCCACCTGAAAACCTCGTAGTTCCTCGAAGTTATCACCATCTTGCTCCGGCCCTTCTCCGATTCCCCAAGAAAAGGTCCGCGCCCCACAATAGCACCTTCCTGCCAGAGTTCCTCGCGCCGCTCCTCCCTCGGGAAATCTAATCTGGCGGTTCACAAGGGCAAGATGCAGCCAAACTGAAGCACGTCATATTATAAGGCTTTTTTTTCTCTCTCTTTTTTTTTTTTTTTTTTTTTTTTTGCTCAGTTGATTCTGTTGTTTGTTTGATTGATTTTCTTTTTTCTTTTTTCTTTGTTCAGCTTTTTATGTTCTGTGAAGTCCATGAGTTTGGAGAAATATTGTAGAATAAATGTTTAGTTATTTGTTTTCGATTTCATTGACCCTTACGGTTGACTTTTGTGTTATATTATTCTCTCTCTCTCTCTCTCTCTCTCTCTCTCTCTCTCTCTCTCTCTCTCTCTCTCTCTCTCTCTCTCTCTCTCTCTCTCTCTCTCTCTCTCTCTGTCTGTCTGTCTGTCTGCCTGTCTCTCTCTCTTTTCTTTCAACTCTCTCTTTCTTTCAATTCTCTCTTTCAATCATACTCTCTCTCTCTCTCTCTCTCTCTCTCTCTCTCTCTCTCTCTCTCTCTCTCTCTCTCTCTCTCTCTCTCTCTCTCTCTCTCTCTCTCTCTCTCATCCTTTCGTTTCCTCCTGCTTTTTTCTCAATCAGATATTCGCTCTTTCGTCGCCCTGGCATCGGCTTCGGCAAACAAAAAAACAAGCTAGTATTGAAAGCATGTCAGACCCCAAATATATTGGTAATCAATCCAAAGTCACCATTTTCGCTCTTAAGGATGGTCTTACGAAGGTCTAGGCATTCAATTATCAGAGTAAATAATATGGTTAATATTAATTAGGTGAACTGAGAAGGGGTCTTGTTTTACCCTTTCTTAACATTCAGAGGCCTATAACTAGTCTGCTAATAAATTCATTTCTTTATTAATTTTACACTTTTTTGCGTATCTAATGCTAATGTCTCTGGATGGTTGGTATGATATTGTCTATATACTTCTTTTTTCATGTTTTAGCCATTTTTATTTATAATTCCCCTTCACAAATTTCCAAGAGAAACACATTCTGGTAATAACATCGTAACAGACATAACAATCAAATTACAATCAGCTAGCTCACCTACGGGCTTATCTTGACATAAACTTTCTTTGAAACAAGGTCGCGACAGATATGTCAGAGCTGCTATCATTTATTTGGTATATGAATTATATCATAGGATTCTATATAATTCCTTTTCTGTACGTCTCTCTTTGTTATCATAATATTCTTCTTATTTGTATGTATATGTGCATAAACGTATATATTTATGTAAATGTGCATAAATAAATGAATATATATATATATATATATATATATATATATATATATATATATATATATATATATATATATATATATATATATATATATATATATATATATATATATATATATATATATATATATATATATATATATATATGTGTATATATATATCATTCTCTCTCTCTCTCTCTCTCTCTCTCTCTCTCTCTCTCTCTCTCTCTCTCTCTCTCTCTCTCTCTCTCTCTCTTTTCTTTCAATACACATGTATGTATGTATGTATGTATATTTACTTATTTATCAAATATTACATATCCCTCCTTTTTTACTGATTTATGCATTTATCTTTGGTTCTTTCTCTCTCTCTCTCTTTCTCTCTTTATGACCCCCCCTCTCTAATCTCTCTCTCCTTCTTTTCTCTTTTCTCCTCTACTCTACTTCCTCCCCCTCCTCTCTTCTCCTCTCCTCTCTCTCTCTATCTCTCTCTCTCTCTCTCTCTCTCTCTCTCTCTCTCTCTCTCTCTCTCTCTCTCTCTCTCTCTCTCTCTCTCTCTCTCTCTCTCTCTCTCTCTCCCTCTCTCTCTCTCTCTCTCCCTCTCTCTCTCTTTCTCTCTCTCTCTCTCTCTCTCTGTCTCTCTCTCTCTTTCTACCCTCTCTCTCTCCCCCCCCCCCTCTCTCTCCCTCGATCTATATATCTATCTATCTATCTATCTATCTCTCCTCTCCTACCCCTCTCTCTCCCACCCATACGCATTCACAAGAATACAAAAACGCATAACTAAAAACAAAACAACCAAAATGAAACTGGAAACCTCACACCCCGTTCCAACCTTGACACAAAGACTCAACAACAGCAGTAGTTGCTTACACCCCAACGTATAGGGCTTATCGCTATCAACCTACAATCAGGTGTAATGGTTTTACACTCAGTTCAACACATTCCGGCATTAGTGTATGTTTGCGTTAGCTTTGGCCGCGTGACAGCAACTACACAAAGGAGTGCTGGATAAAAGTTATTCGCCAAAGAGACCATATTTTTTTTTTTTTTTTTTTTTTTTTTACTCGAACTGGTGTGTGGGTGTGTTTTTGTTTTCATTTTTTATGATATTTGTTTTTTGTTGAAATTTTGTTAAAGTGGCTTTGATGCGTGACTTTATTTTAATTGATGTTATTTTTTTCGTTAGTAATGATAATGTTGATAGTTATAATGATAATATCAATAATAATGATAATAGTTTGATAATGATGATGATTATGGATATAATGATGAAAAGTACACTTATATAAAATATAACAATTATTATTAGAATGATAATAACAAAATAACAAGAATGTGAATAATTATAACTATAATAGTAATAATAAAATAGTTATAATTTCACTAATAGTAATGATAATAATGATAATAATGATAATAATAATAATGACGATGAAAGTAATAATAATAATGATGATGATAATAATAATAATAATGAAAATGATAATAAAGATAACAACAATAATGCTAACGATCATGATAATAGTAACACTAATAACACGAGTAATTATAACAATAGTAATGGTAATAATGATAATGATAATAATGATAATGATTACAATAATGATGACAATGATGCTACTAATATTATTACTAATACTACTAATAATAATGATAAAAACAATACGACTTAATCAATAATCATAGTAACTGTTGAACGATAGTGAAAACAGTAATGATAATAATGACGATAAGAATAAAAATGATAATAAGGATAATATGACTATGAATATGCCTATGAATAATAATGATGATAGAAAATAACATCTATTACAACACCAATAATAGTAATAATGATGATGATGATGATGACGATGATGATGATCATTACCATTGTTATCATTATTAATATCATTATCAAAATCATCACTATCATCATGCTGTGGAAGCGATATAAACAATAATGATAACAAAAATAACAATGATGATGATAATGATAATAGTAAGAAGAACAGTAATAATAATGATGATGGTGATAATAAAAACGATAACAATAGTGATAATAATAAGGGTAATAACAATAAAAATGATGAATGAAAATAACATCTATAATGATAAGAACAACAGTAATAATAACAATGATAATAACGATTATTATAATGATGATGACGATGATAATAATAACGATGCTGATAATATCAATAGAAATGATAATGATCATCATAATGATAAAAAAGAATGATAATAAAAGCAATTATGACGTCAACAATAATGATATATCAAGAGAAATGATAACGATGATAATGGTGGCCAAGATGATGATAATGATAGTTTTATTACCATTTATAATGATAATAGTAATAACGATAATAATAATAATGATAATAATGATGATGATAATGATGATAATGATGAAAATAGTAATAATAATAATAATGATAATTATAATAGTATTAATTATAGAAATGATAATAATAAGAAGAAAATTATTAGATTAAAAACATTGTTGATGATAATCATTATGGTAATGATAAAATAGATAATGTTAGTGATACTGATAATATCAGAAAAAATAACAAAATAACAGTAAGATTCATGATACTACTACTAATAATAATAATGATGAGGATAATGATAATAAGACTAAAATTATAATAATGATTAATAAAAACAATAATGATAACATTAACAATAATGATAATTAATGATAATAATAATCATTATCATTATTACAGTAATGATAATAGTCACAAAAAGATAATAATAATAACAACAATGATAATATTAACAACAATAGTATGCTACAATTGTGATACTTATTGTAATATTCGGTACAATGATTGTGAAAAATTAACATTAAAGATGGCAATAATGAAAATATTGATGGTTGTTAACATAATAATAATTTGGATAATAACAACTGTGTCCATTGTAACAGTAAATAATATCATCTCACTTTAATCAAAGAGCACATATCACTTCAATGGCATATAAAAGTAAATATGAATTCATTACTAATCTGTATACACTGTACATAGTTTGCGCTCCTGTGTGGCAAAAGTGTATTTCAAAAATACGCTCTCAGTGCTTTGATAAATTTGTATGGGGGTGGGGGGTCGGGGGAGGGGGGCTAGCGGCTAAATATTTTTGCTATTCAAATTGGCAATGATCACCTGATTATAACAGAAAAAAGCATAAAAAAGATAATAATCTGATGGTCATTAGTCCAGAGCAGTTGTGGTTATATAGAGGGTATTTCACCTATAAAAATAAATGTTTCGGTCGATTTTTTCCCTCGATTT
>NC_091553.1:33733407-33735907 GCF_042767895.1 Penaeus vannamei
AGTCCGCAACTGAGAGACTCTAGAGGGCAACGGAGAGAGTAGATCTCAGTGTAGGGCAGGCTGAGGACTGCAGGTAAGGGGTCTCGTCAGGAGAGGAGTCGCGTTCTGGATAACACGACGTCGAGAACATGGTGAGGGCAGCCCAGTTTGAGAACGAACGACGTAGGAAATCGATCTCTCCATCCAGGTACTGGGAGTCACTGATGCGAAGGGCATGAAGAATAGCGAGGTTTCAACTCCACTCTTTACATGAAGTGGATGGTACGAGAAGTATATGTACATTCCACTGTGCATAGGTTCCCTGTATATAGAGAAAGAGAAGTGGTCAACAGAGTGATGGACAAAAGTGTCCAAGAAAGGGAGCTTGTTGTCAAACTTCCATTCCACCTTGAAACGGATTGAAGGGGAGAGAGAAATCAGTTGCGACAGGAAATCAGGAAGTAAAACCATATTACTGTTGTTTTTTTATAAAATAAATCTTGGTTGTTTTCTTTGATATTTAAATCATTATTTTTTGTGATTTCTTTGGCTAATTGTTACTAAATTTAATATAGTCAGAATAGTTTTAGTTTTTTTAGCCAACCAAAAATGGGTTCTTGTTTACCATACAGACAGGGAAAACCATAGCCTCCCCGCATCCAGTTCATCTTAGATTTAATAAATGTTGAAGGTAACATTGCTAAAATTGATACAATTCATTCTACCTGATCCATCATAGGGTGGTGGCCGTTTAAAGGAAGGATCCAACATATGGTGACAATGGTCCGATATATATATATATATATATATATATATATATATATATATATATATATATATATATATATATATATATATATATATGTATATATACATATATATATATACATTTATATATATATATACATCATATATACAAATATGTATATATACGTATTTATGTGTGCCTATGCACATACCCGCACACACACAAACACACACACACACACACACACACACACACACACACACACACACACACACACACACATACACATATATATATACACATTTATATAAATACATTATATATATATATATATATATATATATATATATATATATATCAATCCAACAATGTATATATATATACACATATATATACATACACATATACATATATATATGTTTGTGTATGTGTGTGTGTGTGTGTGTTTGTATACGAGATGTATCAGAAAAACTCCAGGATTATTGTCACAAAAGATTGATTTCAAACCCAAACTTCAAACTAAGAGTTTTTCCCTTCAAAGTAATCTCCCTGGAGTCTAATACACTTTATCATCCTTCCCCTTCCATGCTTCAGTACAAGACCAGGATGAGAAAGGATGCAGGATTCTTCTGGGATCATCCACAGTTCCGTCGACACGGCCTTCCGTCCACGTCTTCAAAACAGCCCCCTTGAGCATGAGGAAGAGGAACAAATCACACGGAGCCAGGTCGGGGGAGCACGGAGGTTGCTCCAGCACGGCGATGCTCTTCTCGGCCAGGAACTGTCGGATGTTCAGGGCAATGTGGGCAGGCGCGTTGTCATGGTGGAGCAGCCACGAGTTACCTTGCCACAACTCACGCCTCTTGAAGCGACCGCTGTAGGATCTTTTGTAGACAAGTTGGCGGATCGTCTGGCATTGTGGCAAGAACTCGCAGTGGACGATCCTCCTGTGACATCAGTCCTGGAACTTTTTTGACACAACTCGTAGATAAATATACATATGTATATATATATATATATATATATATATATATATATATATATATATATATATATATGCATATAATATTTGTATATATATATATATATATATATATATATATATATATATATATATATATATATATATATATATATACTCGTATATACATATATAGATATTGTTATGTATATATATACATGTGCATATATACATACATCCATATATATATATATATATATATATATATATATATATATATATATATATATATATATATATATATATATATATATATATAAATATATATATATACATTGTTGGATTGATTGATGTATATATAACTACGTATATATATATATATATATATATATATATATATATATATATATATATATATATAGAGAGAGAGAGAGAGAGAGAGAGAGAGAGAGAGAGAGAGAGAGAGAGAGAGAGAGAGAGAGAGAGAGAGAGATTGAGAAAGGAAAGAAAGACAAGTTGAAAAAAGAAATAATGCTTTGGGCGTCTGACTTCACATGCACAAAGCTCTCCTGGCAGCCGAGAGGAGCGCCATAGAAAGAGCTTCACGACAAGGCTTCTGTGATCGGGACACTTTTTCTTGTTTCGGAAGAAAGACAATGAACCACTTCGGGCGCATGAATCGTTGTTCTTATCTTCTTTACTCCTTTTCCTTCTTCTTGTTCCTATTCTCTCGCTCTTTCCCCGCTCTTTCTCTTTCTTTTAATTCGTTATCTCGTACTTTCTGTATGTTATTTCCTCATTTCCGATTTCCT
>NC_091553.1:33790294-33791382 GCF_042767895.1 Penaeus vannamei
GATTGTATTAAGCGACATACATGGGCATTCAAGAAAATAATTTAATTTTGACATTGAAACATAGCAGAGAGCACACTACGGAAGGAAACAGGGATACTTTACTTTTCTGTTGAGTCGGGAAAATACTGGATACTGGAAAATACTTCTTTGTGCGTTTTGTAAAGACTCCCCAAATAATTGGCAATGGGAATGAACATTTAATTTGTATAACAGTTTCTATTGTTAGGTAACTACTACCATTTAACTATTGTACTAATTTGACAGAGTGATACTCAAAAATATTATACCAGTTGTTAGGAACATTTGTGGTGCTTATTGCTACTAATAATGCTGCTCCTGCTGCTCCTACTGTTACTATCAATACTATTACCCCTATCAGTTTCAAGTGATAGATTGACAGCTACCTGCAGATGATGGAAGGTGTTTAGTAATGTCGCGTGGATGAACAAACCCTCTGTGATAATGATGAAGGATTTGTAAAGGAAGGTGATATATCATAAAAATGTTTAATCTATTTGGCTACACTAATATTCTGAATCATATTTTCCAATCTTATTATCAGTTCTGATTAGGAACTGTGTCAGCATCGTAGGCCATTGGTGTGAAAGTCACATGCATATTCATAAAGAAGATATATAATAATATACATGTTATACACTAAAGCAATTCTGCAGTTCATCGCCTTAGCAACCTCTATCCCAAGTGATAAACAAAATATCATCGTTATTGTGGTTTTTCAATTGTTAGCAGGGTTACTATTGTTGTTTTCGAGTGATGGATGTAATATCTTTGAATAATGAATTGAAACGGTAGCAGTGAAGTTAACTGTGATAACAGTGTTGTACATGCTGGGTCTAACAGGTGTCGGTACATAAAACTAATGTAGTAGTGACTGTAGGAGCATACCTGAGAAAATGCAGGTAACACTCAGCTTTATATATACTATCAATATCATCTTTGCTTGCATATACTCACCCGAAGATTATATTCATGCAATGTAATCTAATAGCTATCCGAGAATATTTGATTCAATGTTCAGTGCCCTTCTTGAATCTTGTACTGTTTGAATCAATTGTACATGATATGTA
>NC_091553.1:33804382-33811882 GCF_042767895.1 Penaeus vannamei
CCCTCCCTCTCCTGCTCTCTTCCTCCTTCGTAAGCTCCCTCGTCACTTTCATCTTCCTTTCTCTCCCTCCTTCTATCTTATTCTTCTTCCCTTATTTCCTCCCCCTTTTCCCTTCCTTATCGTTTCCCTTATCCTCTCTCTCTCTGCCACTCTCAGGCGGCGCCGCTAGCACTGTAAACACAGCTGTGTGATAGCTCTCGATTTTTGGACATTTTGAAAGCTGTCACCAAATATATCGGATTTGAGTGAAGCAGTGAATGTGTCTAAGGACATAAGGATTGTGTAAGTGCAATCAAAACATTACGATATTAATGGCATGGCGTCTTATTAATAATACGCGCAAATAAGATGTGTGGCAAACCACCTGCTCGGCTCTGCTCCGAGCATACCTTCAGGCAACTGGGGAATCCCCATGCGTTAGCTACGTCACCGGTAGTTGACGATCGCGTTTTCACTGAACTTAAACTTTAGAGTGACAAGTGAGAAAAGCTTATATGCAGTTGTTTATGTGGATGGAATAGTCAAATTGAAAATGAAAAAGGCCTATCTTTCGTGTGCAAATGAAGTGCAAGATTAACAAAGAAAATTGAGAAGAGAATAGGAAAAGAATGAGAATAAACAACGAGATACAAAGTGGCTGTGAAGAGGAACATGCAGAGAAAGGACGAAAAAATTAAGGAATGGGGGTAAGAGAATGTGATAATGACAATAGTTTAATGGAGAACGACGACACAGATCAGGCAGGCGAGAATGTTACTGTACATGGGGCCCAGCCCTTGCTAGGAAACTTGTCTTTCCACAGTCATGCAGCATGACGTTCCTTGAGAAAATGAAATGGGCACTGCAGATGGGAAGACAACATCGTAGCTTTAAACCTATACTGAAGGGAGGAAGAAACAGGCCCATCTCACAGTGAAACAATTCTGAGGCCGTGGACATGCTCACAACTGTTGGATACCAAGGAACGGTAATGATGACTCCTAAAGACAGAGAGAACCTCAGCATGGTTATCGTCTTCAAGTATCCCATGATACTTGACCCCGAATTCCTGTTAGATGATGACAAATTTGTCTGGGCGAAGCGGCACGCCATCCGAGGCGGAGAGAGATGCCTCACAGATTATAGGAGTGCCACCCTCTAGGAAAGAGGCGGTGATATGTTTGCAGTCCTCCAGATGGGGTCACAAGACATCGAACTGTCTAAAGGATCCACGATGCAGATTTTGTATCATAAACCCCGATTCTAGGATCTGAAGGGAGATCAACGCCAGAGAGAAGTGAAGCCTCGCTGCTGCAATTGTGGGGAGACTCATAATGCCGAATCCCTGGCATACAAAGTGAGGGCACGACTGGAAGTGGCTCATCGGCATCCCATATTCCAGGGGACGAACTTGGGTCAGGATGGAAGGACACCGTCATCTGGACAATCGAGATGCGAGGGGAGCAATGAGGAGATGACAGAGACACCAAGGAAGAAGTTTGTAGAAGAAGAAAGTCTACAGAGGATGCTGGGAGTGGAGAGAGAGAAACACATCCAAACATCGGATTGCATCAGTTATGTGAGTAGAGGACAGATTAATGAAGTGACAGTAAGAAATTGATTGAGTCAGGAGGTACAAGAAATGTTTCAGCTATTGGAGATCTTAGGAAAGAAAATAGAAGAGTCAGAGAAAATACTTGATGTCATAGTCAGTCAGCGAAAGCAAAGAAAGAGGTAGAGGACAAGGTTCAATCTCAAAGAAAAAGAGACAGTAATTTTCTATAAAAGGTAGAGAGGAAAATAAAGAACACACTATAAGAAATAATAAGTGAGACCTTTCAAAATGTGTTAATGAAATACAAAGATGCTGAAAATGAAATAGTATTTTAAAAATGTGAATCCGTGCAACAGGACTGGGCTTTCTTAAAGACTTTACTAGGAAAGACCGACAAGACTCTAGGAAACGATAATGGATTACTGTATTATTTTGTTTTAAAGAATACTATTGACATTATCGCTTTTCAAGAAAACAAGAGATAGAGATGGGAATATTTTCAAACTTATTAGACCACGAGTTTCCTCACAGTCGCTCGACTGCTCAGCCACTCGAGGAACATGTGTTGTTATGCGGCCGCACACACACGCCGACAGCCACTGCATTTTCATGGTGATGGCACGGCTCATTGGCTGGAGGGGGTGGGATTCGACCAATGAGAGATCACGTGCAGCGGAGGTAGACAGCCAGGCGACAGTAGCTTCCGCTTCCTCAGCTTGTCATCCTGATTTGATGGACTTTCTCACGTAATTAAAGAAATTGGGTTCATGTTCTCGTAACTTTGGATACAATGTGAAGAACATTCCATGGGTAAGTCTGTCATTTAAGATAGGATGAACCCAATAACATCTGTCTCCTCTTCCGCCGCTGCAAACGACGATATAAAACCCATGTACATGTCACCTCTTCTGTATCCTTTACCAGCTGTATATGATCAGCAACCAAAGAGAGTGAAAAAATAATATAATAGTGGGCGAGAGACGTGTCGGGCCAATGTAAATGCCGTGTGTGAACATTCACTCAATAGTTGCGCTTCTAGCAGTCGGGCCACTAAAATCGCTCGCCTGAACAAGGCCATAGGGGATTTCATCTATATTCAACAGAACAGGCTAGAGGAGTATCGACTTATGTTAAAAACTCAATAGCAGCTGAATTAATTGAAAACTCAAAAACAGTGCAGGGAATAGAAAGTGTGTGTGTAAAGGTGTGTCTAAACATTGCAAATTTTTACATATCAGGTGGCTGTTTTGACTTCTATTCATTATCTAATTGAATGTTTAATAAATCAGCATTAGTTATTGGCGATTCTAATGCCCAGCATCCAATTTTGGAAAATATGAGAAGAATAAATAACAGTGGAGTCAAACCTAACCAATTCTTGCAGGATTTTCCAAATGCAACATTATTAGGGAATTACAGTGCAACATATATCAAGGGAGGAAGGTTGGATTATGCTTGCATGATAAGCAGTCAGGGAATTTAAGGTGACTGCGAGGTAGTTGAAGAGCTTTTGAGTGATCACTTTGTTTTATATATTAATATACCTTAAGGGAATGGCAGGTGACCTTACGAGGAAAAGAATTATACTAAAAAAAAGAAGACACTGTAATATTCATTATCACCCTGAAAATGTAGATAAATTGAATGACGATCTTTCAAAACAAAATGAAAAGAATTGGGCACATAGAGCCAGGGAAAAATTGTTACACTTAGATAAAATCTAAAGAGGATGGACTCAAACACTGAAGGCACCCCTTAAGAGGTGGACTGTAAATGGCAGGATGGATGCAGACAGAGAAACTCTTCTGGTAATAGCAAGATTGTATGGACAGGAAAGAAAAGAGGCAAGGGCAAGGTATTGGATGATTTTTGCGGAAACCATTAGGAATAGGAAGAACTTGATAGATATATGGAACAATGCAAATATAATTCATGAGAAAAAATTAACCTGATTAGTCATCTGCATCCAGACGAGAAGGCAAAGAAATTTATGACAGTGTAGCCGACCTCCACAATCTGCAGTGCATCATACTTCCCTCAGGCTGGGTCTCAGGTCCATAGCCGCATCCTCGCACCTCACCATCAGCAGCCCCTCGATGACTAATGCCGAGACCTGATTGGATGAGGTGGAGAGCTCCCAGCTTGCCTATTGAACCGCAGGCTCCCTTCACTCCCGGGTAATTGACCCAGTTTAAGAGTATGTAAGTTCCAGCACCCGGGTTGAGATCATCACTCAACGATCCTCCATACT
Organism: Penaeus vannamei; assembly: GCF_042767895.1. Taxonomy (NCBI): domain Eukaryota; kingdom Metazoa; phylum Arthropoda; class Malacostraca; order Decapoda; family Penaeidae; genus Penaeus; species Penaeus vannamei. The sequence goes on from NC_091553.1 coordinate 33,808,168, forward strand.
GAGCAAGACAACAGCAGCAGCAACCCAAGGCCTGCCTAGAACTCCGCCGTTGGGGAGCCTCGTTGGCTCCCCCCGTCGATCTTCACAATTTTCCAGCACTCAACCATACCTCTGAGGAACTCACACCCACATTAACTCCTCAAAGAATAATAGACACAGTCAAATGGCGGATGCAAGTCCATTGTCACAATAGGTTGGGCAAAGGCAGTTAGTACTAATTCACTGCCTCAGAGATCAAGAGAAGCCCTAAAGCAATGGGAAGAAGAAAGGAAGGATTTTATCATGAAGATAGAGTTGGGAATATTTTCAAACTTATTAGACCAAGAGTTTCCTCATAGTCGCTCGACTGCTCAGCCCCTCGAGGAACATGTGTTGTTATGCGGCCGCATAACAACACGGAAGCATGGAAGAGAGCCATTTTAATCCCTATACTTAAACCAAATGGTGAATATAGAACAGTATCGTTAACCTCCTGCATTAACAAAATAATGGAAAGAATTTTATTAAATAAGTTGATTTACATGTAATCCTGTAATCTTCACTGATTTTTTAAAGGAAAAGCACGGCAGCCGGTGTGAAGTGCCAATCTTATGATGGCGACGAATGTGGAGTTTTATAGATTTAAAAGCTGTATTCGATAAAGCCCATGGAAAGGTAATTCTATATGAATTAAGAGCATTGTGTGTCTCGGGAAAGATACTACAATGGATTTGAGATCATCTTTGTGAGAGAAGCGCTTACATTTGGTATCAGGGGTGTATGTCTAAGGAAAGAAAGTTTGAATTAGGCACTCCGCAAGGTGGAGTTTTAAGCCCAGCTTTGTTTAATGTTTTGTTGAACAAAGTAGCTAGCAATGAATACCCGAGAGGTGTACCTATGATGCATGCTGATATCCTCTTCCTGGGAAGTTATATAAATAATGTACACCTTGCCGTAAATAATTTTAGTACTGCTCAGATGAGATTGGTTGTGAATAAAGAAAAAACGAAACTTCAGACTAAAAAAAAGAGGTAAAGAATTGGAAAGAATATTGAAAAGGTGTTTACAAACAAATACCCAGGAATGTATACTGGGTTAACTCCTGCAAACAAGGATGTTGAAATTAATTATGTACTCACACTATGTAAAGCATAATTGCAACCCTCAAAAGACCTAGCATGTTCTGGGGAAGGAGCGGGAATTCCCATTCTAAGGATGGTGTATGTGAGTACAGTCAGGTCGATTATTGACTATGCGGCCCCGGTTCTCTCTCGTTGGTAAAGGGAGAATAAGGAAGCTTGAGGTCTCGCAAAACGAGGCCATGAAGGTCATTTTAGGATGTCCCAGGATTACAAGGGCTGACATCATGAGGGCAGATGTGGGTTTACAGAGTATAGAACGACGGGTCAAGGAAATCGACTTGGTTGCAACCCTTCGGTTCATGAGAAGTAACAGCGGGATGAAGCTTGTAAGAGATATGCAAGGAGGGATGGAAAATACGAGAGTTTTTTGTAGGAAAGGAGAGAGTGGGTATCTTACTGGTCTCTTAAATGAGATTAGACACTATGATTCAATAGACTCTGCACTGTCTATCTGAAAGAAAAAAAGGTGCTTTGGGAAGAACAGTTGAAAATTGATATTGAACCATTCAGTATGAATAAATCATTGTATGAGCCAGGGCAATCAAGAGCTGTTTATGGACATAATATCAGGAGTCTTTCAAAAAGTAAATACATTGCATGTATTTTTTGACGGTTCGGTTCAGAAAAATGGAAAAGCTGGTTGTGGGATCCTCGTCTGTAAATCCACAGACCTTAATATAAATGATGTATAAACTGGACTCCAGTTGAGTGACTTTATCATCAACACAGGCTAAATTAGTGGCTAAACTGGAGGGATTAAAAATGGTCAATGGTAGAAAGAAACTTTTTGTAGATCGTAGAGTTGATTTATTACGTCTAATTTACGATGCAATGGTTTATAAATGTAAGAAAATAATGCATGAATTACACATTAATGGTTATTGTTTCAAATTTGTCTGGATCCCATTACTTGTTGGAATTAAACTTAACGAATCTGTTGATGTTATAGCAAAGGAAGCTACTGAAAAACATGACGTGATATATCATGTAGCCATGGTTTAACATACAGTTAAAGTAAGAGAAAACAAGTGCACAGAAGTGAAGATAATGTAATAAGAAATGAGCTCTTATATAAAAGTGATTCTATGAGGCATTATATGCATATTCTCATGAATACAAGCTTTACCTCCGGAAGAGGGAAGAACAGATGACCCGACATGGTGTATATGAGATTAAGGTTTAGATATAAATATTACTGGGGGTTAGGAGGAGTGAGCCAAACAGAGAAGGAGAGCAAATGTAGAGTCTGTGAAGCACTGAGATCCCATACCCTGGCCCATTATATAATGAGATGTACTTTGCTAGAGATATTCAGAAGTAATGAAATACACAATGATACTTTGCAGATGGAATGAATGTGCAATAATAAGAAAATAGAGGTAATATTGAAGCAATTTAGTCAATTTGCTCCTGGACTATGAATGTAAATTGTGTAATATTTAACTTTAGATTTCTATTGAAGTCATGTGAGCCTCTAAAGGAACATAATAAGAATTTATGGAGGTGACATATGTCACTTTATCCCTTTGAGATGTACACTATTACCTCAATAAACGTTCCAAATCAAATTAAATCTCTTTCTCTCTCCTTCAACCCTTCCCCCTTCTTCACTCTCCCTTGCCCATGCCCTCCCTCTTCCCCCCTCCCCCTCCGCTTTCTCATTTTCCCTCCCTCATTGTCTCCCCTTTTCTCCCTCACTTATCGTATCCCCTTCCCCCTCCCCCTCCCTCAGCCTTTGCCCTCTCCCTCCTCATTCTCTCTCTTGTTTCTCCTTCCTTTATCATCTCCCTTTTCACCCTCCCTCAGCCCCTTCCCTCCCTTCTCTCATCCCTTCCTCCTTCTTTCCCCCTCCCTCCCTTAGCCCCTTCCCTCACCCCCTTTCTGCCTCTTAATTCCCTCCCTCATTCTGACATTATTCCCTTCCCCAACCCTCTTCCCCTCCCCCATTCTGACCCCTTCCTTCCTTCCCCCTTCTCCTTTCTCCCTCTTTTAACCCCTGCTTCTTTCCTCATCCCTCCCCCCTTTCTCCCCCCCCCCATTCCCCCTTTTTCGTCTCCCACTCCCTTCTCCCCTCCCGCCCACTGCCCCTTTCTCCCCTCCCGCCCATTCCCCCTTCATCGTCTCCCACCCCCACCCCTTTCTCCCCTCCCGCCCACTCTCCCCTTCTCCCCTCCCGCCAACCCTCGCTTCCTCGACTCCCAAGCCCCTATAAGTGACTTTAATAATCAAGTTGAGACACGAACGAGGCGGGAACATTACCAACTTAAGAAACTTGAGGGCAAGTGACAGCGCCTCCTCCCCTCCCCTCCCTATTACTCCCTACCCATCCTCCTCCTCCTCCTCCCCTCTTCTTCCCCTTTACCCTATCTCCCATCCTAGCCCTCCCCCCCCCTCCCTGTACTTCTATACCCCCCCCCCCCCCTGCTCATTCGCTATCCCTCAACTTTCCTCCTCTTTCCCCTCCAGTCTCCCCCCCCCCCCACCCAACCCCTTTGCTCAGTGGCTAACTTGACGACTTATCAGATTAACGGTTCGCTTAACTCAACTAATTGGCAACTGTCAGGTTAGTGCCGCCACGAGAGTATTTTATTTCC
>NC_091553.1:33814382-33819382 GCF_042767895.1 Penaeus vannamei
ATCATTATTGTTTATCGTTATTATTTTTCATTAATATTATAAGTGATACTTTCATCATCTTTATTATCATTATTATTATCATTTCATAATCACTAGCATTATGATCAATATTATTGGCATTATTAACATTGCTATCACCATAATTGTTATTACTATTAGTTTCTTTATTTTCACCTTATTATAACTGTTATCATCATTACTGTTCTAGTTATTATCATTATCATTATTATCATTATCATTATTATTACCATCTTTGTTACTATTACAATTACCATTGATATTATTATTACCACTCTCATTATTATAAAAATTGTTATTATCAACTTATCATCATCATCATCTCTACATCACTGCTACTACTAGCAGCAGTAGTGATACTAGTAACAATAATAAAAAATAATCACGATTGTAACGTTAATGATAATTCAGGTAAATATAATGGTAGCTACGGGAAACGTGGTAATGAATATCACAAGGTCAGTAATTATCATTATAACTATTTAAACAAATAAAATAACATAAGATCATGATAGCAATTAATATGATGAACTGCCGCCCTCAGTACGCTTCCGCCCAACTTGTAGCAATAAACCTCGCCAAAATACACTACTATTAGCCCAACTTGTACAAATCCCAAGTCGTTATCCCTTTTATGATGCCAAGATAACAACTTTACAAAGGCGCAAATGGTGTTGAACTACTTAATTTCTTCGTCTTGCTTTCCAGACTTGGTATTTTTTGTCGGGACCTCAGCTGTCTTTCTTTCTACCAGAATGATTCTCTCTCTCTCTCTCTTTCTCTCTTTTTTTCCTTTTCTCTCTTTCTCTCTTACACACACACACTCTCTCTCTCTCTCTCTCTCTCTCTCTCTCTCTCTCTCTCTCTCTCTCTCTCTCTCTCTCTCTCTCTCTCTCTCTCTCTCTCTCTCTCTCTCTCTCTCCCTCTCTCTCATTTGCTCTCTCTCATTCGCTCTCTCTCTCTCTCTCAGTCGCCCTCTCTCTCTCTCTCTCAGTCGCTCTTTCTCTCTCTCTCTTAGTCTCTCTCTCGCTCTCTCTCTTTCACTATCTCTCTCTTTCTAATCCATTCTCTCTCTCTCTCTCTCTCTCTCTCTCTCTCTCTCTCTCTCTCTCTCTCTCTCTCTCTCTCTCTCTCTCTCTCTCTCTCTCTCTCTCTCTCTCTCTCTCTCTCTCTCTCTCTCTCTCTCTCATTTGCTCTCTCTCATTCGCTCTCTCTCTCTCATTCGCTCTCTCTCTCATTCGTTCTCTCAGTCGCTCTCTCAGTCGCTTTCTCTCTCTCTCTCTCTCAGTCGCTCTCTCTCTCTCTCAGTCGCTTTCTCTCTCTCTCAGTCGCTCTCGCTCTCAATCTCTCTCACTCTCTCTCTTTCACTCTGTCTTTCTCTCTCTCCCGCTCTCTCTCTTTCACTCTCTCTCACTCTCTCCCTCTCCCTCTCTCTCTCTCTCTCTCACTCTCTCCCTCTCCCTCTCCCTCTCCCTCTCTCTCTCTCTCTCTCAGTCTCTCTATTTCTCTCTCACTTTCTCCTCTCTCTTTCACTATCTCTCCCTCTCTCTCTCTCTCTCTCTCTCTCTCTCTTTCTCTCACTCACTCCCCCCCCCCTCTCTTCATCTCTCGCTCACTTTTTAAACTTTCCTATAGGTCACTGAAAAACGGATCTCCCTCGTTTTCAGTACTCAGTATCGCAAATGCCAGTGCTGGATAGGGTATTTGTTTGACCTTAAATTCTATATATCATTCAAGGGACTCTGTTTGCTCGTACTTTATTTGCTCTAACTGAACTGTGATTTTGTTCATATCATATTTCTGTACATCTATTTTTTGCTCCTTTTATATAAAATTATTCAGAATCTACATTTTTGAATATCGTTGATTTATATATAGAAAATGTTTATTTTGATGTTTTCGTAATCGCTTCTATATGCATACCATTACATTTGGCATAATCTCTAATCTTATCATTGAAAGTATTTCTTTTGTTTACGAAATTCCTGATTGTGTTATTTTCGACAAACAGTGGTTCATCTTATATTTGTTTTCTTATTTTTGTTGATTATATTTCGAATTTTGGTTATTGCTTTTGGTATCAGAGGATTTTTGTTATAACTTAGCTTACCTCTCGCTTAGCATCCCACATTTATGTTTTGAGGAATGATGATGGTAATAAGTGTACGATTTCCCTTTGAACTTTCATCCACATATCATTAGCTTATTAGGTAACAGCAGTTTTTCTTACAGTTACGTGACTGAATCACTCCAGCACTTGATAATGCAGTGATTTAATAACCTAACCTACAGGTATGGGAGCAATTAATTGATTAGAGATTCTTCGTTTTCAAGTCTCTCGTCCATTGCCAGCTATCCCCAGCTGTTCTGACTGACGCACTCTGATTTCACTAATCCGCCATATTAGGAAAGATATAATCCCTAAATGTATTTATCCTCTGGTTGGAAATTATTGAATTCGCATATGCCATTTCGTAAGTGTTATCCCTATGATAAGACTATTTCATCCTAATAGATGATGCTGAGTGCCTGTGGCTCGTCCGTTACCTCGTCGCTGGACTTCCCTCCCCTCCGCTGACACCGCCGTTCCTATATCGAGCTAGAGAGCAACCGACGCTGATCAGTTACACGCAAGTCCTTTACTTGTGTCCAGATACGTGCTTTCTCGTACCCTCAGTTGAGCAGAAGAGCGATCTGTCCGCCGGCACTTGAACTTTACCTCCAGAGTACCTTCCCATTCTCTTTCCGCGACTTTCTCCTCCTTTTCATTCTCTCCATGCGACTTTCTCCTCCTTTCCATTCTCTTCATGCGACGTTCTCCGTTCGACCCGCTCTATGTCCTTCCCCCTCAACCGTATAGAAAAGCAACCTGACATACGCAAAGTCACACCCCTTTCTCACTCGCAAACATAAGTGAGATGTGCAGAAGCGCAATCGCCTCTCCGCGGTACTTCATCCCCAAACCCTACCCCAGGCCCCGTTCCATCAGTAATCCTCGAAGTTCGTTAAACTCCTGCCCGCCCTTTCGAGACATCCCTGTCTTTGCAGCGGCTGCCTCTATCTCTCTTTGATCTGCGGGTAAGGCAGCTGCATCGACGCCCCAGGGTATTTCGTCCCGCAGTCACCTTCGACCCTCAACCTGTAGAGATCGCCCTTGACCTTGGCCGGGATCCTTGGGCTCCCTGGTACTGACGCTTCCCTGTCATCCACAGACCTGTTGGCATTCGCATCAGCATTTCCAGCATTTCCTGCCTGTTCTCTTTCTTCTTCTTCCTTTCTTTCTTTGTTTTTCTTTCTTTCTATATACTTACCAGATCAGTGATTATCATTCTGCATTTTACCTTGTACATTAGAACGCCATATTAGGACAGATTTACAACCTGGATATATTTACCACCTGGTCGAAAATCGCTGCATTCGAATGTGTCATTTCTTAAGTATATTCCTATTATAAGGCTTCTTCATCTTAATAGATAACAGCTTATTTGAACAGTTAACAGCAAATAATCACTAGTTTTATAATGCCCCCCCCCCTCTCTCTCTCTCTCTTTCTCTCTCTCTCTCTCTCTCTCTCTCTCTCTCTCTCTCTCTCTCTCTCTCTCTCTCTCTCTCTCTCTCTCTCTCTCTCTCTCTCTCTCTCTCTCCCTCCCTCCCTCCCTCTCCTTCTCCTTCCTCTCTCTCATTCTCTTTCACACTCCCGTTCGTCCTCCCTACTCCCTCTGGAGTAAACAACTATATTCTTTCAAACAAAAATTTTAGACGCATGAAAGCCCCGCGCAGGTAATCGACTTTCAATCAAAATCAAGTCATAAAGAAGAGAAAAACGACCGACTGTAGCCACACACGCATTAGAAACCCATCGCCATGTTTCAACTCTCCGCCGATAGAGGGACGGAATGAATGCCCTTCTCTCTTGTTTTCATTTTTTTTCTTTGCTTTGTTTTTGTTTTTTTCTTTCCTTTTTTTTGTATTAGTGTATCGACAAGATGGCTTCGATTTTTCTGTCTCGTCATCGTCTCTAATCACGAAGGATTATTAGATTAATTGATAATTCTTGTTCTTGTTATACTGTTGTTATTTCCTTGTGATCATTAGTATTGTTGTTGATGCCATTATTATTGTTATTATCATCAATGCTACTATTGAGATTATTATAACCAAAGCATTACTATTATTGTCCTTATTGTAATTACTATTATAATCATTCTTACTGGTAGAAAAACCCATAATGCACAAACTAGATTTTTAGAAATAAGTGAGACAACAGTTTCGAAATCGTCTTATTTCAATGAATCTAGTTGTGCATTGTGGGCTTTTCCACCATTGTATCAACATGAAGACTGATTTTCCGTTCATTATTACTGATATCATTACCATTATCATTATTAGCATTATTATCATAATAATTATTTTCACCACTAGTAGTAGTAGTATCTATTACGACTGTTATATCTATTACTATTGCTATTATTGCTGATTTTTTGTTATCATTATTATTATCATTTTTTCTTTTTATTAGCACTATTGTTATCAATATTATCATAATCATCATTATGCATTAATACTACTTTTATTATTATCATCATTATTAATTACATTATTATCCCCATTACTATTATCATTACTATTACTGTTATATTTTTTTTTGTTTTTATTATTATGAGTACTTTGATTATCATGAGTACTTTGATTATCATGGTCATTATTCTTATCATCATTGTAGTTACAATTATCACTGTAATTTCTTCGCTTAAAAACAACGCAAGAATTCCTGAATAGAACTTATAATCATATATATATATATATATATATATATATATATATATATATATATATATATATATATATATATATATATATATATATATATATATATATATATATATATATATATATATATATATATACATATATCAGTGATGATGATGAAGCCAGCTTGTGATATGGTGTTTTCTTTAATAATGAGCTGGAAAAGAAATAAT
>NC_091553.1:33824382-33826882 GCF_042767895.1 Penaeus vannamei
CTCTCTTTGTATCTCCATCTCTCGCTTGCGAGCTTTCTCTCTCTCTCTCTCTCTCTCTCTCTCTCTCTCTCTCTCTCTCTCTCACTATCTATCTGTCTATCTATCTCTATCTATCTACCTATCTATCTCTCTATCTATCTATCAATCTTGTTGTTTTTGTCTGTCTGCCTTCTCTCTCTCTCTCTCTCTCTCTCTCTCTCTCTCTCTCTCTCTCTCTCTCTCTCTCTCTCTCTCTCTATCTATCTATCTATCTATCTATCTATCTATCTATCTATCTCGCTCTCTTTCTTTTTTTCCCTCTCTCTATTTATTTATCATTAATTCTTTCGCTCCAATGGTCTCTCATGGAATCGTTAATGAATGAACTTTGTGTTATGTCGGTCTTTGTGATATTTATGTTATTGGGGAATGGATAGTTTTTTTTTTTTTGTTTTTTTTTAACAAGAGAACAAGAGGAAAGGCAATATCTTTCTATTATATACACTGGTAGAAAACACCCTTTTCTATTATTTTTTTCTGTTTAAAAGACATCTTTATTCGCTTTCGTGAATTGTATCTAAGTTATTCATTCTTTATTTAAACATTTACACTCCTTCCACCTGGTATTCCTACCATGTTGTTCTGAGTGATTGATTTATTTTTTTCTTTCTTTCTTTCTTTCTCTGTGTCGTTCGTTCAATAGTTTTGTCTTCCTGTCTGGTTCGTTTATCTGGTTCGTCTGGCTGGTTCTCCTGACTGGTGTGTGTCTGGTTCGTATATTTGGTTTGTTTTGATTTTACTTCTTGGTTCGAATATTTGGTAAATCTACCAGGCTCGTATATCTGGTTTGTCTACTTGGTTTGTATATTTGGTTCAACTATGTTTAGTTCCTCTACCTGGGTCGGATATATGGTTCGTCTGGCCGGTTCGTATATATGGTTCATCTACCCGGTTTGTAATTCTGTGTATTCTCCCTGGTTCAGATATTTACTTCGTCTACGTGGTTCCTTTGTCTGTATGTGATTTTTCTACCTAGTTCATTTACCAAGTTTTTATATCTGGTTCTACCTGGTTCGTCTACCTGGTTTGTATATCTAGTCCTTATATCTGATACATCTACCCGATTTTATATGTTTCATCTACCTAACATCTACGTCTACCTGGTTTGTATATCTGCTTCATCTACCTCCTTCGCCTACCTTGGTTGTCTCCATATTTTTCTACTGTGTTAGGTTCCCCAGTTCTTCTACCTAGTTCTTCTACCTGCTTAGCCCATACATGGTTCTTCTACCTAGTTTTTCTACCTGCTTAGCCTATATGGTTCTTCTACCTACTTTTTCTACCTGCTTAGCCTATATGGTTCTTCTACCTACTTTTTCTACCTGCTTAGCCTATATGGTTCTTCTACCTAGTTTTTCTACCTGCTTAGCCTATATGGTTCTTCTACCTACTTTTTCTACCTGCTAAGCCTATATGGTTCTACCTGTTTAACCTATATATGGTTCTTATACCTAGTTCTTCTACCTGCTCAGCCTATACATGGTACTTCTGCCTAGTTCTTCTACCGTGTTAGTTTCCCCAGTACGTCTACCTAGTTCTTCTACCGTGTTAGAATCCCCGGTTCTTCTACCTAGTTCTTCTACCGTGTTAGATTCCCCGGTTCTTCTACCTAGTTTTTTCTACCTGCTTAGCCTATAAATGGTTCTTCTACCTAGTTCTTCTACCGTGTCAGATTCCCCAGTACGTCTACCTGGTTCTTCTACCGTGTTAGATTCTCCGGTTCTTCTACCTTATCCTTCCACCGTGTTAGATTCCCCGGTTCTTCTACCTAGTTCTTCTACCGTGTTAGATTCCCCGGTTCTTCTACCTAGTTTTTCTACCTGCTTAGCCTATAAATGGTTCTTCTACCTAGTTCTTCTACCGTGTCAGATTCCCCAGTACGTCTACCTAGTTCTTCTACCGTGTTAGAATCCCCGGTTCTTCTACCTAGTTCTTCTACCGTGTTAGATTCCCCGGTTCTTCTACCTAGTTTTTTCTACCTGCTTAGCCTATAAATGGTTCTTCTACCTAGTTCTTCTACCGTGTCAGATTCCCCAGTACGTCTACCTGGTTCTTCTACCGTGTTAGATTCTCCGGTTCTTCTACCTTATCCTTCCACCGTGTTAGATTCCCCGGTTCTTCTACCTAGTTCTTCTACCGTGTTAGATTCCCCGGTTCTTCTACCTAGTTTTTCTACCTGCTTAGCCTATAAATGGTTCTTCTACCTAGTTCTTCTACCGTGTCAGATTCCCCAGTTCGTCTACCTAGTTCTTCTACCGTGTTAGATTCCCCGGTTCTTCTACCTAGTTATTCTACCTGCTTAGCCTATAAATGGTTCTTCTACCTAGTTCTTCTACCGTGTCAGATTCCCCAGTACGTCTACCTAGTTCTTCTACCGTGTTAGAATCCCCGGTTCTTCTACCTAGTTCTTCTACCGTGTTAGATTCCCCGGTTCTTCTAGCTAGTTCTTCTACCGTGTTAG
>NC_091553.1:33854382-33856882 GCF_042767895.1 Penaeus vannamei
TTTTAATTATTATTATTGATTTGTAATTTCTAGGAGAAGGTATGGTGTAGAGTTGGCCTTTAAATTTAATTAAATCAGTAAAAGAGTATTCCATAGTCTTTATATTCTTTTAAAATATTGCCAAGACTAGAGAATAGAGTAATACGACACCCGTTTACACCAATATGATTATAAGATAAATGAAATTGCAAGTTACTTTTCCAAGGTCGACGTGTCCTCGGTGAGTTCAGCCACCCGGCGAGCCTTACTTATTAATACCTCTAAGTCATGCTACACACACGACATCTTAAAGGAAATAAGATTAGGCTTTCACAGTCATATCGAGGGAAAGTATTTTTAGAAAGGATAATTCACTTACTTTGTGTATTAACATTTTCCCTGACATATTGTCGGCTACCATTTGGAAAGTTTAATATTGTTATTACTTACAATTTTCTCCGACACAATACACACACACGCACACCTATATACATACATATATATGTATAAATATATATACACACACACACACACACACACATACAGATACACACACACACACACACACACACACACACATACACACACACACACACACACACACACACACACACACACACACACACATATATATATATATATATATATATATATATATATATATATATATATATATATATATATATATATATATGTATATATATACATACATACATACATGTATATATATGTATATATATAATATATATATATATATATATATATATATATATACATATATATATATATATATATATATGTATATATATACATACATATATAATATATATACATATATATATATATATACATATATGTATATATATATATATATATATATATATATATATATTATATATATATATATATACATACATATACATACACGTGTGTGTTCACATACAGACAGATAGTTGGATATAGATATATATGTTTAGACAAAAGAGAGAGAGAGGGAGAGACGAAGACAGAAAAGACAGCATAAAAGACAGCGACGGAAAGGTCAGACTTTTCCCCGTCCCTTTTCCCGCCGCCGGAGACCCACAGAGCCGCACAGATTAAAAACCCGGCCAGCGCGGAACAAAAATGGACGTGGCGGAAAGCGGACACCTGTAATTAGTATGTTACGGAGAGGAGGGAGAGAAGGGGTGGGGGGGGGAGGGAGGAGGGGGGGAGAGTGGGAGAGAAGGGTGAAGGGGGAGAGAGAGGGGAGGGTGGGGTGAGAGAGGGAAGGGGGAATGGGAGGGGGAGAGAGAAGGGGGAAGGGGAGGGTGGGAGTGTAGCAGAAGGGGGAAGGGGGAGAGAGAGGGGAGGGTGGGTTTGGGAGAGAAGGGGGAAGGGGAAGAGAAGGGGGGGACAGGGAGAGAGAGGAGAGAGTGAAAGGGAGGAGGGAGAGAGAGGAGAGAGTGAAAGGGAGGAGGGAGAGAGAGGAGAAGGGAGGAGAGAGAGGGGAAGGGAGAGAGAAGGAGAGGGAGGATAACGAAAGAAGGGGAAGAGGGGGAAGGGAGAAGGAGGGTATGGGGGGAATGCGGAGGGAAGGGGAGAGGGAGGGCTGGAGTGAAGAGACGGGGGGGGGGGGGGCTTTTAGGGTAGAACGGGGAGGGGGGGGGGGGGTTCGTGGTCCCGGGGGAATATGTGGCAGATGGGAACGGTGAGGGGAAAATATTAGGATATTAATCGAGTATTTTTATTTATCTATTTATCTATCTATGTATTTTTCGTCTACCTGATATTTTATCAATAAGATCTCCATGATTTTACTCGATGAAAAAAATGACGCTCATATATGAATAGAAAAAATAAAACAATGGAAACCCACATACCAAAATAATAACAATAATAATTAACAAATAGAAAAAAATCACAGAAAAAAACACCACCAAGATCTAAAATGACATACATTACCACCATCACCACAAAAAAAAAAAAAAAAAAAATAAAGAATAGATAAATAATAAAAAATAATACTTAATTAATTGATTAATTAAAATCACAGAAAAAAAATCACCACCAAGATCTAAAATGACATACATCAGCACCATCACCCCCCCCAAAAAAAAAAAAAAATGAAAAAAATAAATGAATAAATAAAAATCGCAGAAAAAAATCACCACCATTACCAAAAAAAAAAAAAAAAAAAAAAAAAAAAAAAAAACATCAACAGCGCACATCCATCACAGCCTCTGACCACAGCGGGACGGGACAACTTTTAACATTAATAACTCGGTAAATCACAAGAGCAATATTTTCCCGGCCGCTATTACATCATGGGTGACATGCATCACGTTTCAAAAAGCATTTTCCCCGCGGCTCTTCCCTGACCCCCCCCCCCGGCCCTCCTCCTCCTGTCTTGTTGCCTTTATTTATTTATTTATTTATTTTCTATTTCGATTTTTTTTCTTGCTCATCTTTACCTTCTCCTTCACCTGCTGTTCTCACTTCGCTCTCTGCTTAGCCTTCTCTTTGTCGTATTGTTTCTTCT
>NC_091553.1:33927530-33932530 GCF_042767895.1 Penaeus vannamei
GGAGAGGTTGAGGGATGGTAAAGAGAGGAAGGGAGGATTGAGGGATAGGGGCAGAGGAAGGGTGGGCGGGCAGGATGAAGGTAGGTTTAGGTAGTAGATAATATGGAAGGGCAGAACGCACAGAAATAAATGATATTAGAGATACAGAAACTTATTTTTATCTTAGTCTTATCAAAATATATAAAATATTTTAAATCGTAGTTTCAGAAAGAAGAAAGGAAATCCTGAGCTAAAAGGTTGCAAACTAAAGTGAGAGAAGGAGATGCAGAGACAGAATCAGTGAGAGAGAGGAAGGCAGAGGGTAAGAGAGAGAGAGAGAAGATGAAGAAGAAAAAGAGAGCTCGAACGAAAGGCAAGAGGTGGGGAGATCACACACAAAGGAAGGGATTGGAGAGGAGAAAAATAGAGACGATGAGGAAGAGAGGGAAAAGACAGAGAGAAAAAAGAACAAGAAGGAAGAGAAAAGACAGGAAGAAAGAGTGGAAAAGGAGAGGAGAAAGACGAGAGAGATTAAGAGGGAGATAAATAGTATGAAGAAAAAAAAAAGGAAGAGCCGGCAGGGAAAAGAAAAGAAAAAGAAGAAGAAGAAAAAAAAAAGAGGAAGAAGTAAGAAAAGAAAGAAAGAGAGAAAGGAAGAGCAGGAGGCAGGAGCACAAGACTGCGGTAATATTCCTTTTTGAAAATGTTGCCAAGAAAGGAAATAACCTTTAAGATATTGGCAAGGATGCGGCCGTATCGAAGCGGCAGAAGAGACTGGCATGAGGAGTATAGATTTAGCCTTTTCTTTTTCGTTTGCATAGAGATTGAGGATCTTCATGCTGTTGCTACTGCTGTTATCATTATTAATTTTGAATCGTTATTAAGAAGTTTATTTTTACATCACTACCAAAATAATAGTATAATTTCTATTAGTTGATGATAATGACTGAAGAATATAACGTTAACTAGAACCACTCCGAGAGCGCATACCTCCGCCAAGGCAATAGGGCCACTATTCACACTTATATAATAATAATAATAATAATGATAGTTACCTCTATTTTGGCAATATGGGTAACTTATGTAATAATTTTATAAAGATCCAGGACCCGGATCATGAGCAGGATAAGCACTAAGACACCCATGGTTTATAACATTTGCAATTATCCTGTTAACCAACTAACCAACGAACAAACAGACTAACCAACGATACCAAAAGCATAACTTCCTTGGCTGAGGTAATTATCATTTTTATCATTGTCATAATCTTAATCATTATCATCAACATCATTAGTAGTATTAGTAGTAGTAATAATTGTATTAATAGTAAAAGTATTGTTGTTCCTGTTATTATTATTACTATTAGCATCACAATCGTTATTATTGCTATTATTATTTAATGATTGTTATCATCATTATTATCATTATCATTATTATTATCATTATTATTATTATCATTATTATTATCATTATTGTTATTATTATTATCTCCATTACTGTTATTGTTATCATTATTGCTATTATTATCATTATTATTATCATTATTATTGTTATAATTATTATTATTATTATTATTATTATTATTATTATTATTATTATTATTATCATTTCTTTTTACCATTCCTTTTATTATTATCACTATTACTATCATTATTATTATTATCATTATTATTACTGTCATTATCATTATTATCATTTTTCTTCTCCTTATTATTGCTTTTCTTGTTATCATCATTTTCATTACTGATATCATCATTATTATCTTTATTATTAATATCATCATTATTATTGTTCGTATAATTATGATTATTGTTCATTATTATTTTCATGATTGGTATTGTTATCGTTGTTGATATCATTATCATTATCGTTACTGTTGCTTTAAGTATATTGCTGCTATTGTTACTATTATCATCATTATTATTATCATTATTATTATCCTTTTCATTATTATTTTCATTGTTTTATTATCAGTATCACTGTCATTATCACAATCTTATTACTGTTATTGTTTTTGTTGTTATTATCATTATTGTTATCATTATTGTTCTTATCACTATTGTTATTGTCATTATGGTTAGTAATATTATTATTATCATTGTTATCAATATTATCATCAATATCATTATCATCATCATCATTATTATCATCATTATTATTATCATTATTATTATTATTATTATTACTATTAACATCATTATTGTTATCATTATTATCATTTTCATTATTTCTTTCTACTTTTAGTATGATCATCAAATTGAAATTATCACCACATGTATTGCTGTCTCCACTTCTGTCCTCATATTTATCTTCCTTGTCATCATAATCATCACCATCCTAATTATTATTTCATCTAAATCATTTCCATGTGATCAATTATCAATAAATAAGTAAATTCATTCATCCATGACGATTCATCTTATTCATGTATTCAATCATTTAATCATTCACGTATCCATTCAGGAATTTCTTTAATCATTAATTAATCATTACACATAAGAAACGCACATCCATTCCGCTTCACAGTCGACGCTGCTCCTCGTCGGACTCTGAGTGATACGTCGGTCTGCTTTTGTCTGCGTGGCTTCCTATAGTGGTTCTTGAGGTGAGCGAAATACAAATATTGATACGTACATGTGTTCATAGGTTTTTTGGTGTATTGTTAGATTGATGATGATGGTGATTGATGATGATGATGATGATGATGAGGAGGAGGGTGGTGGTGGTGGTGGTGATGATGATGATGAGGAGGAGGGTGGTGGTGGTGATGATGATGGTGATGATGATGATAATGATGATGATGAAGATGATGATGATTATAATGATGATGATGATGATGATGATGATGATGATGATAATGACATCTCTCTTCCTCACCGCATTAATATCATAATCCTTATCAAATCAACACAAATTAGGATCAGAATTCATATCCTTACATCTGCAATTTCAATCCTCGCCAGTGGCTAATTTGCTTCATGTTCCCTCCACTTGTAAAAAAAATTAAAGAGATAGATAAATAAACAAATAAAAAGAGACTGATCTGCCCCGAACAAACAGATGTGCATTATTTTCCTTCCTCTTCTTCTTATTTACTCGAAAACGAAATGAAATTACTTAACAATACCCTGGTTTCCTCAACACAAACATTTCGTCATCCTCCAAATGAATATATAATCCTGGCTTTCATAATTCAAACTCCCCAAAAAATGAGAACTCCATTCATATCAAATATCCTACGCGTAATTCCACATTGATCACACAGCTACGTAAACATTCGTAAATAATTCCTACACATTTTGAGAACAAAAGCAAGGTAAACGCAGCCACATATTCGCGAATGAAACGGGAAAGATCAGCCACATGTTTTAAGCTCGTGTGATTCGTTCTAAGGACAACACAGCTTTGAGTGAAATTTTGTTGGATATTTAGTGTGAAATGTTTTGATCCTCCGGCTGGTGTTGGGACGGGTTATATACGCTTTATTGGCGTCTTTTGCGATCGTCTTTGAAATATTTGTCGTGATTACTGTACAATTTTGATAAGTTGTCGCTTGTTCTTTTTGTTTTGTTTTTGTTTTTGTGTGTATATTCTTATACTTTAATATAGAGAATCAGGCAATACATGCACACAACGGATGCACAAACGCACACAATAACAATAACAAGAATTACTATTATAAATTACAAACACATATAAACACATCAATTACCACCTACATGGCTAGACGTGAAGCTCGAGAAAATGCTTATATTGTCGCTTCAATAAGAAAACATTCCAAGAAAAATCTTATTCACACACGCTGAATGTAAAATTGACACAACAAACACATGGAAAGAAGCACCATTTGAGATGTGTATATAGCAAGTGTTCTCTGAAATAATTTCTCGCAACCTCAGTTTTTCCTGCGAGTTTGCGCGCCATTTTGAGTCCGAACACCCACTTGTCCGAAAGCTTACAGATGACTTAAGTTTCACAAAGACAACGTGTTCATCAAAATGCGCTTTTATAATTCAAACTCCATTCAAGTTGGCAAATCAGTTAGCCATGAAAAAAAAATAACCGAAGAATCCGTAATGCTATTAGGTACAAGAAAAGATACTGACGTTCGGATGATATATCTATTTTAAGGATATACATATAAAAAGTAAGTAAGCATTGTAGCGCACAGTTTTCTTTAAAAGGTGTATATTGTACGATACTTAAAACCCAATAAGATCACCCCAGAAGAATTCCAATTAACACACACTAATGCGATGTACAGTGAGAAGCTCTTCAACATCCACATCGTTCAACTATGGTACTCGGCTTCTCGCCACCATACTGTATGAATGAAAAAAATATGAATGAGAATTAATATCTTCACAACACAACATATGTATCTGACTGGCTTCGAATATATCTTCGTCAGAAATTCATTCATTCTCATCCATACCCTTTGTATATTTGTCAGCAAGGGTATACCACCACACGATTAAAATGATTCAATATCTCAAAAATATCTACAGACACTTCATAAATAAAAAAGTATTATTAACGTTCATTCCTTGAAAAAAAAAAAAAAAAACACCAGTCTTCTCTCCCTCCACAACCACCATAATAAAAACACGTCCCCAATATACCTTTCTTTTTATCATCATTTAGTGAAGATTCTGTTTCCATCATGAAGAGTGGCAGTGATCCAACAGATCGCACGGCCTCTATTAGCCAGTCTGCAGAGGATACGATTCCAGTTCTGCCTCCGAGAGCACATGAGCCAATTCGGTCTGCACTGGGAAAGGCTGACCTGAATCTCTAATCCACAAAGCGGACCGTATCACGTTGTTATTATTATTTATATTCCTTTTCTTTTTCTTTTTTCTCTTTTTTTTTTTTTTTGGGGGGGGGGGGGTATCACGTTGTTATTATTATTTATATTCCTTTTCTTTTTTGTTTTCTTTTTTCTTATTTTTTCTTTTTTTTTTTTGGTGGGGGAGGGGGGTATCACGTTGTTATTATTATGTATTTTCCATTTTTCTTTT
>NC_091553.1:33970030-33975030 GCF_042767895.1 Penaeus vannamei
CACATAATCAGATACCCCAAACTTTGCCTCAAAGTTTTTAAATGGACGGCAAAGGAGGAGCCTTTTAACATGTTTCATAGCCACGTGCAAATATCCACCGTCGATTCTCATGACAAGGCACGGGTCATTGAAAGTGTGAAATGTTAAAAAAGAGAGTTCCCTTCGCTATGACAGAGGAGCTTTATTTGAAATATTCAGTCATCCTGCAGACCATGTATTTGCTGAAGTCTGCTCAGGTGGCCTTAGAATTCCATCGAGGACTTGGTCCGTGTTACTCTCTCCTGGACGAGGGAGACGGTTTACTTATTGGGAAGGCTGTTGACATGGATATTCACATAAAATGCTCGGAAAAGTGGCATCTACATGAAGAGAAGAGGTTGAATCGCCAGAGGCACTTGGCCCAGGAATATTTTCACAGTGGACCTTGTTCTGCTATGAGTGATATATATTTTCCCTTGGGCAACTCATCGACTAGTTACTATGGTGTGTTCCATTTAAAAACGATATGCTGGACCCCTATGCCAAATGCAGGAGGTCTGATAACTAAAACTTGCGCCAGCGTCTTTTGGAGCTTCTCGCATTTATTAAACGAACACAAACAAATTATTCAAAGAAGAGGATCGAAGGAAATCATCCCTCGTCGGTCAGTTAGGCATACTAATAACGGTGACGACACAGTGAAGATTCGTTGCGACAAAAGAGGAAGACCAAAGACTAGCAACAGTAGAATTGACGGGTGTTTAATTTAGCTTTATAGTCTACCACAAGAGAGAGTCATGCATGACTACAAGAACCCCAACCAACCCGCACTGGGTCAACGTAGTAGGGTAATGGCCCACACTCTCCCTATCATTAGACGTTTCAAAAACCACTAAGGCCGTTCCTGTTGAGTCAGCGGACTATCGCTAATGGTTCTTATTTTCGCGAGTCCCTTGTGCAAGCACCCGGCCCTCGACCTCTTCGGTTGCAGTATGTGGGTGCTCGGCCAGTTCTCACCTTGGCCCTCTTTTCACTCCGAGTGTACATTAAACGCACGGAGACAAGTACGAAGAGAGAAACAGAATGTAATTAGCGCCTAATTATAGTGAGACTGTAAAAGAGACGCGAGGACACATCACCGAAACAGGTATGCTATGTAAAGCGAGATGAAAAATAAGGAAAGATTTTCCTTGCAGTCGGCTAGCTTTCAGTGCTGATTTATATTTCAAGAGCATTGACACCGGAAGGCAGTGAACGGAACCATGTGGAGCAGTTTGGGGAAGGCCTATGTCCAACTGCAGATTCTAAAAGGTTGAAGGAATAGAAATATGGAATTATAATGTGTATGTATATATACAGACATACATACATTATATATATATATATATATATATATATATATATATATATATATATATATATATATATACACACACATATATGTATGTATCTATCTATCTATCTATCTATATATATATGTATATATATATATATATATATATATATATATATATATATATATATATATATATATATATATATGTATGTATGTATATAATATATATATATATATATATATACATATGTATTCACATATATATGGGTGTGTATGTGTTCTTATATATGTATATATATATATATATATATATATATATATATATATATATATATATCTTTTTTTTTTTTAATTCCTACCCTTATATCTATTTTCGGTCTCCTATGTTACCAAGGTTTCTTTCTTTATTTCACCCCACGTCTAGCGCAGGTTTCGTGGGCCACATCTCCCCCGGAAGATCTGTTAAAGCATGTGGCAGAGATAGGAGCCAGGCGTGGGACACACCTCAGCTGGCCGGGGAGAATTTCCCGTTTTCTTTCACTTTTTCCACCTGTGTGAAGGGGTGTATGTATACCTTTGATCTTTGATCTCCTTCCTTCTGTGAATCAAGGAAAAAATGAGCGTAGGGCCGGTGCAGAATGAAAGGTGGAATACTTGGAGAGAGCGGGAGAAAAACAAAAATCGAAAATGAGAGAGCAAGAGAGAGAGAGAGAGAGAGCAAAAAAAGAAAGTAAGGAAGAGGGAGAAAGGGAAACGTTTTGCGCGCTGGTGTTGATCTGTAAGATGCAAGAGCCACATGTCCTCTCTTTGGAAGCCTTTGTCCCTCTCCATTTCCCAGAACCTGTACTTCCCTTTGAAAACCTTTTCATATTTTTTGCCTTTCCCGATAGCCAATCAGTAACGATGTTCTCCAATAGCATTTCGTTTCATTGTTGATTTTCTAATTAGCTGATTTTTGTATTTATGTTACGTCTCATTTTTGCCGTCTTGAGAAGGACTTGCGGAATTCTGCACTTCCTTCCGCACTCCTTACTAGGAACTGCTTTCGTAAAGGCTCCTCTTTTCTTCCTAAATGAGCGTTTTTCGATTTCTTTATTGTCAATTTCTGTTATTTTTTATGATTTTTTTTCTAATTACCTTCCTGCTAAGCAAAGTGATTTTTCTTCTTTGACAGATTGAAAGGAGGAGAAAAGCAACGTATATATCCCCTCCCCCCCCCCCCCAATAAAAAAAAATGATAATGTTAAAAATGATAAGAATAAGAAAGTAAATGAAAATTGAAATAAAGGATAAGAATGATTAAATAAATGAATAGATAATTAAATAGATGATAATAAGAAGAAGGAATATGAACAATTAAATAGCTAAGAAATAGAATACAAAAAAGACGTAAAGCAAATGGCACCTAAGGCTTTCCTTTGGCGACCCGTCATCGATGATTCAGACACTTTCGCAGTGTCTGAATGGCATTTTTTCATCCCATTTCCGTCTGAAAAGAGGTCTTGTTCAAAGCTCTAAGAAAGAACTTATGTTTTTTTTTTTTTTTTTTTTTTTTTAGGTCTCTTTGAAGATAGATAAACTTTTTTTTTTTTTTTTTTTTTTGAGGTCTCTTTGAAGATAGATAAACCTGCAAATCTATCGTAACAGCGGTCGGTGGTTAGCTTTAGGAAATAGGAAGTGAAGAAATAACATTCTACAGAAAGTACGAGAAAGAGCGGGAAAAGCGAGAGAATGGGAAGAAGAAGGAAGAGGAGTAAAGAAAACGAGAACGAGGACTCATGCGCCCGAAGTAGCTCATTGTCCTTGTTCTGCCCAAACAAAAAAAAGTGTCCCGATCACAGAAGTCTTGTCGTGAGGCTCTTTCTATGGCACTTCTCTCGGCTGCCAGGAGAGCTTTGTGCATGTGAAGTCAGACGCCCAAAGCATTATTTCTTTTTTCAACTTGTCTTTCTTTCCTTTCTCAATCTCTATCTCCCTGATTCTCTCTCTCTCTCTCTCTCTCTCTCTCTCTCTATCTATCTATCTATCTATCTATCTATCTATCTATCTATCTATCTATCTATCTATCTATCTCTATCTCTATCTCTATCTCTATCTCTCTTTATATATATATATATATATATATATATATATATATATATATATATATATATATATACATATATATATATATATATATATATATATATATATATATATATATATATATATATATATATATATATATATATATATATATATATGTATGCATATATATAGATAAATAGATAGATAGAGAGATAGAGAGATGCGTGTGTGTTTGTATAAATAAATAAATCTATCTGTTTGAATAAATGTACGTATATGTATGTTTGTATATATATATATCCAAATATATATACATATATATATGTGTGTTTGTGTCAGAATGTGCATGTGTTTGTATAAATAAATCTATCTATTTGAATAAATGTACGTATATGTATGTTTGTATATATATATATATATATATATATATATATATATATATATATATATATATATATATATATATATATATATATCCAAATATATATACATATATATATGTATTTGTGTCAGAATGTGCATGTGTGTGTGAGTGTGTGTGTGGCTGTATATATATGCATCTATCTATCTATCTATCTATCTATCTATCTATCTATCTATCTATCTATCTATATATATATATATATATATATATATATATATATATATATATATATATATATACACACACACACACACATATATATATATATATATATATATATATATATATATATATATATATATATATATATATATATATATATGAATGCGAATATATATATATATATATATATATATATATATATATATATATATGTATGTAGGTATATATATATATATATATATATATATATATATATATATATATATGTATGTAGGTATATACATATATATATATATATATATATATATATATATATATATATATATATATATATATATATATATGTATATATGTGTGTCTCGAAATCGTCCTCGATAGGTCTGACCCGAAGATGGAATCGCCGACGCCGACGGGGGCGCATAG
Source organism: Penaeus vannamei (assembly GCF_042767895.1). Classification (NCBI taxonomy): domain Eukaryota; kingdom Metazoa; phylum Arthropoda; class Malacostraca; order Decapoda; family Penaeidae; genus Penaeus; species Penaeus vannamei. The sequence goes on from NC_091553.1 coordinate 33,974,422, forward strand.
CCGCATCCACCCCTTTCTTCTACCTGCGAGTGTCCCTCATGGCAAGCCGCCAGGAGGGGACTCGGCCCATCTCGAGTTCTTCACGACAGGTTTGAACGATCTGCACAAGCCAAGACTTCCGAGGTCGCCCCACAAGCCTCCTCCACCCAGGGTTGTCTCGAACAGAAACAACATGGTGGGCAGGATCATCCTGAGGGAAGCGAGCCAGGTGGCCGAATAGCCTGAGTTGGTTATCACGGATTGTGCAGGTAATAGTCCTGTGCCTCATGGTTTGTCATATGGTCCCGTCAACAGTACCCCCATGATCCGGTGCAAGGACCTATTACAAAAAGCATTAAGATGTGACTCCAAGGCACAAGATAATGTCTGGGTTTCACTACCGAATAGCAAAACTGACGTTATCAGGGCCTGAAGACACGTAGCTTGGTCTTTCTGCACAGGTACCAGCATCTCCAAATACTCTTGTCGAGAGAGTTCATGACCCCTGCTGCCAGGCCAATCCGTCTGCTGACTTCCTGGTCTGACAGCCCAGAGTTATAAACTACACTACCAAGGTATTAAAGCTCTCTGTGACTTCAATGTCCTCGCCGCAAGCATGTATTGACTATA
>NC_091553.1:33990030-34000030 GCF_042767895.1 Penaeus vannamei
ACACACATGTACACGGGCGAATTATTATTTACTACTGGTTCACCTACAATTCATCAAATGTTTTCCTTATACGTTTTGGATAACTGAGAAGTGATGAGGATACCATAATCCGACGTTTTGTTTAAACATTCTGTCTGAATAGTTCTCCACATGCTAACAGACTTTAATCCTTTACATTAAAATTTTATTCAAATGTCATGTCCAATACTTTCACCCTATACACTCATGATGCTTTATGTGTGTGTGTGTGTATGTATATATGTGAGTGTGTGTGCGCGTATGTATATGGATACATACTGTATATTCTCACACACACACACACACACACACACACACACACACACACACACACACACACAGGTATTATCATTGTTATTACACACATAAAATACCATGATCTTATTTCAGATAACTTTCAAGCAATATGATTCTTGGGTGAAACTTATTATATACATCATGTTCACGAATTTTTATCTAATAACTGTATCATGAAAGAGGAGTCTTCAAGGCCCCCACCAAGGGATTTTCTCCAAGAGACTTATTTTCTTTCCTGATGTGAAAAACCTTAAGACCTGAACACGTGCGTTATATGTAACAATTTAAACAACTCTTATTTTGTAATATTACATCTTCAATTACTTCAAGCAGACAAAGGCTTTATTCATACTCCACTGCATTTTCATTCCTTTACTCTCTTTTATACGTTTTCTATATTGAACGTTTAACTTGGCAAAAGCAAACGTATTCAGTGCTTAAACTGTCTATTCGTTATGATTATAAATTCCCGACAAATGCAACACTTTCTCATTGCCTACCAATGTAATAAGAAAAGTGTTGAAAAAGTATATGATTTTTAAGCCTCTCTCTGCAGCCCCCGGATGTAGTCTCTTTCTACGACTAGCGCTAAAGAAAACAGAAATTGAACTTTGAAATTGAAATAGTTTATTAGGTCTAAGCATATTACAAGTATTTTCATATGCATATCCTGTACACCTTATCTATCTATCTATCTATCTATCTATCTATCTATCTATCTATATATATATATATATATATATATATATATATATATATATACATACATACATACATACATACATATATATATATATATATATATATATATATATATATATATATATACATATATATATATATATATATATATATATATATATATATATATATATATATATATATATATATATATATATATAATGCATACACACACACACACACACAGCGTGTGTGTGTGTGTGTGTGTGTGTGTGTGTGTGTGTGTGTGTGTGTGTGTGTGTGTGTGTGTGTGTGTGTGTGTGTGTGTGTGTGTGTGTGTGTGTGTGTATTTATATCAAATATATAATGTTTGAAATAAATATAGATAATAGACCTACAGTAGAAAAGGTACGATCATAGATTTTCTCAAAATATTATTAAATCTTCACAAAAAACGTACATTTTCACATAATTATACCAGAGATTAAGAAGGGCTAAACGAACAGTAAATACTTCATCTACTTTACAAAAAAAAAAAAAAAAAAAAAAAAAAATCAGGATTGATTAACGAAAAAACAATACAAATCTTCACAAAAACGTACAATATAGAGGAACATGCTTATACCAACGTTTAAGGAGGGCTAACCGAACGGCAAATACATAGTATACTTTTTAAAAAGTCAGGAATGACTAATGAAAAAACAATATAAAGGTTTACATAAGAGTACAATCTGAAGATTATATAACATCCCAGTTAAGATAATTATAACAGAGTGCAAATAGATGAAATATACTGAAATAAGTCATTACCAAGGTACAAACAATTGGAACTTAATTATTTCAGTGTAAAGAGAGATTTATAATATTCATGTATTTTACGGTTATTCTACAGAACAGTTGCCAAATGGAAAGGATCTTAAACCAGATTTGAAATTGTTATTGAAAATAACTACACCACGATATTTAACATGGCTCTGGGACAGGGAGATGACACCAAGGGAGGTCGCAGTCTCAAATTGTCTCTTCTGGAATAGGCATTGTGTGTGGCACTGTTGAAATAGGGATAAGTTATGTGAAGTATTTTTATGTATATAATTGTAAAGGTCTTTAAATTTGAATAGTTTTGAATTGATAAATGTATGATTTTAGTGATCTGTCGTTTTTATACCAATGACTGCCCTGATTATTTTCTTTTGTATAACCTTGAGAGAATGTAGTGATGTTTTACTGACTCCACTCCACACTGTCAAGCAGTAATTCATATTTGAGTGCACTAATGAATAATATATTAACCACTTTGCCCCTCTGTCCAAATAAAGTAGGACACAAATTTTAGCTACTTTGTTACGTACACACTGAATAATACTACGCCAGTATAGGTGTTTAAGCACAGTAACTCCGGAGAATTTAGTTTGCTCAACTTCCCCAGCACTGTGATTGTTGATGATAATCTACATAAGTGGGTAGGAATTTTTTTTGCGCCTGTTGAAGATGATAAACTGTGTTATGCAGGTGTTAATGGTCAGTTTCCGTGAAATTAACCAGTTATTAATTATCACAAGTTAATAATCACTTCATTCTACTTATTAGACTCGATATTTCTTTCGGATAGGAATACGATGCAGTCATCTGTAAATAAGATGAAACGCAGGGTGGAGGATGCTCTATTCATAGCATTAATGAAAAGCAGTGGTCCGAGGATAGAGCCTTGGGGTAACCCATACTTGACTGGAAGATTTGATCAAGGATCAGAAACAGCTGCGGACGCGCAATCATACCATAATCCAAATTTTCTTCATTATGCCCATAAACTAACGGATTTCCACATATATAATATGCAAATGTGTTTATATATATATATATATATATATATATATATATATATATATATGAATATATGCATGTGTATATGTGTATAGGAATATATGTATATGTGTATGTATGTAAGTATGTATGTATGTATGCATGTGTGCATGCATAGTGTGCCTGTGCCACCACGCATATTGATTTGCTGATATAATCAAAGCCTTTACATATGAATGAACGTAAATAGCTTATTGTTTCAGTTTCAATAGTGATAAACCAATGAATATTGGTAAATGATATCTAAACATCATTTCAAATATAAATTTGCAAATTGCACGGCTTGTGACAGAACGATCGCATAAATATATTTATCCTGAACACCATGCGGTGCATTCTGGGTGAATAAAGCACGGTTTATAGAGCTTCGCAATTCATGATCAAATTTCACCATTCTTCGCATTTTCCCTTAGTATGTTGTTAAACAAAACAGAAAGCAGAAGTAAGCAGTATAGCGGAACGCCAGTAGAGAAAAAAGTGATAAGAGTTCGTTACTGCACTCTCGCAAAACACGTTCACTTCGGTCAGTGCTTGGAAAATCAACTAAAATAGCTGAGTTTGCAGGGTATCCATTGATGAATTACTTATTCATGAGCTAGCCTCAGGCCTGATCACTCGCCGAGACACTGATCGGTAAAAGCAAAAATGATATTACTTATCAAAACTGCAGGAAAAGGGTGACAGATATTATTGACTATGTGTCTAACCGTTTCTTTCAGATTACGGTGGGACTTCCATTAAACTAATGCGGCTAATTGAGCAACTGCCTGTTACGAAATCCATTATGAAACTTCACTTGCGAGGCTGGGCCGTTTCCCTGAACGACGGGGCTGCACAAACTATTCAGTGAGGCATGAAGGAACCAGGAAGTTTGTAGTGGTATTCTGCTTTACGCAACAATCTTGTTATACAAGAAATGATGAAATTTCTTAATGCATTGCAGTTTCAACAAAAGAAATATCGCCGAAACCATTCAATAAATAAAAATGGGCTTGCAATATGCCTAGATGTGCATTAAAGTTTAGGTTGTGAAAAACAAATAGTGTGTATATATATATATGTGTGTGTGTGTGTGTGTGTGTGTGTGTGTGTGTGTGTGTGTGTGTGTGTGTGTGTGTGTGCGTGTGTGTGTGTGTGTGTGAGAGAGAGAGAGAGAGAGAGAGACATAACTATTCTATCGACATACCTTTCGGAAGAGGCGAAAGTCCTTACGTATCCGAGATCTGTTAATACATTATTCTTAGAATCAATCAATCAAATGGTACGAGTTTCTGAAAGACACTGTTCAAGGTGTTCGTGCACTTCATTAAACGGTATTTGATATACTTTCTTAGCATTTGACTTCACTCCCGCTTATTGTTGTTTTATAAAGCTAAATCTTAAGAACAATTAACATTGATTGATTTGTTTCTATCTCCCCTCTCTCTCTCTCTGTCCTTCAGTCTCCCCGTCCTCTCTCTCTCTCTCTCCTTCAGTTTCTCCCTCCTCTCTCTCTCTCTCTCTCTCTCTCTCTCTCTCTCTCTCTCTCTCTCTCTCTCTCTCTCTCTCTCTCTCTCTCTCTCTCTCTCTCTCTCTCTTCCCTCTGTCCGTCTCTAGAGAATAGAAGCAATTTAAAGCTGTCAGCTGATAATATATATGAATAGTTATTGTTGATGGATTCAGTTATTATGTAAGAGTGGGAGATTTCTTAATTGATACATGTTTCAAACACTTTGACATGTGAAATATAAGCAAAAGATAGATCACCAGAGCTCTTTTAAATGATTTCAAATAATGAATGTGATTGAGACGTCATAGAAGGTCAATTTTATATTATTTTAGTGAGTTATTTATTTTATTCTATGATTTTTTTCTCTAAATTATCAATCAAACGCATGATAAATTGTATGATATATATGAAAATGCATATATCAAGCATTTTAATAACGAAAATATACAGTGTGCAATTTCTAATAACAACAAAAGAAAACAAGAGAAAAACAGAGAGAAAGAGGAAGAGAGAGATTGATATAATGATCATGGTGTGCATAATTTCAGGTTTGTGTAATAAGTTCATTTACCAACTTCATATTTTGTATGCTGAATTATTCTAATCATGATCCGACTTTGTCATTATTGTAATGATACCTCACTCGTTTCCGTTAACTAACGGCCAAGGAATAAGAATTTGTATATTTCCTAATACTCTGTTAAATATCAAAGTAATCTTTTCACTGTACTGTCCTGCCGCGACCAGCAGATATCACAAGACAAGGCACCCTTATTTCAGTCTGATATAAAGGTATAAGCAGCATGCACACAGGCAACGGGAGTCAACATGGGGATATGGAGAGACGAGCACTATAACACTTAATACCTTAATAGGGTTGGTGAAGAAACCGGATTGCAAAAATGTAATATATACTTTTCGACGACAAATTATCGGTATATTTGAAAACCATGACCAGCTGTTGGCCACTGAGACCCATTGCGACGACATGTACAGTACAGTCTAGTCGTGTTTACAGCACACAAGAACGATTTTAGCGATTCTCTAACTGCTCGTTCGAGAATGAGGAGAGTAGTGCGAACGGAATGAAGATTTTAAGATTTAGTTTCAATTCTATTTGTTACATTGGATATTCTTTGCTGTGACAGACTGTCTGTTTTTGCCTCTAAATCTTCCCCATCCACTGGTAGCGTGCAGGTCAGCAAGGTTGCAAGACCAGCACGTTCCCATAGCACTACACAGTACACAGAATGAAGGTGGGGGAGTCTTACCCCCCCCCCCCACCACTCAATTGGTGGTGGGGAGAGGATGGGTATGGCAGGAGCAATAGAAAGAACAAACTGGAATGTTGATTTCAATTCAAGCAACAAAATTAAAAATCGAATATTTTGCATCAATTGTGTTCGACGTACAGAGAGCACCCACGTCATTTCCAATAACATTTGTCGATGGAAGGATCTTAAAAGGTGACTTTGACAGATTATTGCTTTGTAATATTCGCTGATCAAAGATTCAAAAGGGAAGCATTTCGTAGAATTACATTCAATCAATCACTCTGTCTGTCTGTCTGCTAATGACTGTCTATCTGCCTGTGTCTGTGTCTCATTTTTACTATATGTCTTAGTCAGTCTGCCTACGTCTATGCTTTAGTCTGCCTCTGTGTGTTTGTCTGTCTCTTTCTTTCTCTATCTGTACCTATGTCTTTATTTTCATGTCTGTCTGCCTATGTCACTGTTTCTTTCTCCCACTCTCTCTATATGTCTGTGTCTTTCTCTGTCTGTCTGCCTAAGCCTGTGCATGTCTTTATCTTTTTTTTCTGGCTCTTCTTTATGTCTCTATTTGTCTGTTTCTCTTTGTCTGTCTATGTCAATGTCTGTGACTTTGTTTGTCCATCTGTCTGCGTCTATGTTTGTGTGTCTCTGTTTTGTCAGTGTCCCTCTGTTTGTCTATCTCTCTCTTTCTGCCTGTCTTTGTGTCTCTTCCTGTCTGTGTCTATGTACTTCCGTCTGTTTGTCTCTCTTTACCTGCGCACATGTCTGCCTGTCTGTGTCTCTGTGTCTCTGCATGTCTACTTCTCCCTCTCTGTGCCTCTGTCTCTGTGCTCCTCTCTCTTTGTTTGTCTCTCTCTCTGCAGGATTACCGTACCGTGAGTAAGTGAGAAGTGTGTTGATAAGACAGCGTATTTATAAGCTAACAAATGAAGCCTGATCCACACTCTCTGCGGCCTCTGCTACTACGTCATACCTTCGTATCAATATGTTATTACGTTATACATTGCCGTTTGCTTTTCAGTATTTAACATCATTATTAGCAATGGGCGTTTGTTCCTTCTGTGGCATTTAAATTTTATTTTATTTTTTTTTTCTTTAGAGAGAGAGAGAGAGAGAAAGAAAGAGAGTGAGAGAGAAATAATGTAAATAATGGAGAAGATTGTATACCCATCCCTCAAGTTCCAAGCTGAAGATTGGAAGCAAGCAACGCTGCGGGGTAAGGTCGATGCCCGCGCCATGAACGAACCTTAATCGACTTTTTGATATCCACAGTTGACGTGGCCAGCGACATCAGGCACCTACAAGAACGTGTGGCTACCTTAGAAGTCTTCGCGAGAATTAGCAAAATGATTCCGAAAGAGGTAATAAGATAGGAATGAAAACCCGACGGAATACCTCGCTCTCAACATTGCATACTCGCACAGGGACGTTGTAAAGGTACAGCATGTGGGTGCTGCGAGGAGACCTGACGGTGCAACTGATCGTCCAAGGAAGCTGTTCATCGAACTCGATAAAAAGAACAACAAAATTGCATGTCTTGGAGGGACGGTAAGAGAAAACTTGGGCAAGTCTGCTGAACTTCGCAACGTGAAACTGAGCCGGGCGCTGAGTAGAGAGGAAACCACCGATCGCCAAGGAACTCACGAACGCGGCAAATCTCTATACATCGGTTGAATGGAATCGGACGTATCATAAGCAGGCAACTCGAGGCTCTAAGGCAGAGGTCGGCAACCTATGGCACGAATGCCAGACTTGACACGCAGAGCGCTTGCCTATGGCACGCCATGCGATTCAGAAGAGGAAAGAAAAAGTTAAACGGCAAGATAATATGGTGAGTATAAATATAAAAATATACAACATATCTATTTTTGTTGCAAAAAATATTACATTTGTGTTATGCATGTGTAGGAAAATACATCTGGATATACAGTGCTGAAAAAAAAACTGGCACGCAAGGTTATGAATAATAAGGCATTAATTATCAACTGACACACTACGTTCAAAAGGTTGCCGACCCTGCTCTGCGGAGAGGGCAAGGCCAAGGGCACGGAGGAAGGCGCGGCGGTCGAGGACGGCGGGGAGCAGAGCGGCGCTGCATCCGGCCCATGGCAACTCGGGGAAACTGCCCACACACGCTAGTTACCAAGCGCCTTTCAACACTGGTGGTTGGTATGGATCGAATGTTGAAAATAACAATTGCGTAGGATATATGAAACCAGATATATTCATAGTATCGGAAACTAAACTTAGGTACTGATATTCGTGGATATTGTCGTCATGGTAACTACAGGTCTACAAATAATTGGTGTTCTTGTATCGGACACATTTTTACTTAATTTGCTATGATGTATGTATGTACATAAACAGGACAGATGCATTTGCTTATACACAAAGTCACTCAGTGTGAATTCCATTCTTGCTGTTTATTTACTCCCTACCAATTCTTCATATGGTAAAATTTACACGAGTGGTTCACCATATTTACGAACCTCTACATAGTTCTAGATAACTTTCATTCGCGGATCAGTAAGCTTGAGGAAACCAACAATCGAGCTGTGCAGTAGCGTGGGAGGCACGTTATAAATCGCCAAGTAAGTACTCACGGGATTCGTTTTAGGACATGCTTGTCTGATGCTGGTGAATGCATCGCCAACGGGAGACTAGACCAAAATTAAAATTTGACTACTATTTCAACTGCAAATAAGGGTGTTTCTTCAGTGGTGGATTACTTTACATGCAATTCTTAGGGTACTGATTACTTAAACGAACTAAATTTAGTGTATTCAGTAAAGGCATCTCATAGATTTGCCATTTTGACTACAAAATCGAACTTGTCATTTTGCAGCTCGACAGCCAGATAAAATTTTAGGAAAAGCGAAGAAAGAGGAAATATATGAATTAATAGATAAAGTCAAGGGGCTCGACAGTCAAAAAATTTTTTTGGAAAAGCGAAGAAGGGGGAAATATATGAGTTAATAGATAAAGTCAAGAGATTTTGGGCATGTTTCGGTCGATGTTTAAAAAATAACAATATTAATGAATATATTTAACATAGACAGTGACAAATTAAACTAGAGAAATTACATGTGAGCCAAAATTATTCTGGGACGAGATGAGCAAACTAAAACCCAAAATCAAAATGAAATACCTCGGTAAGTGTAGGACTAGTACGGTGATGTGACAGCTTAAAATGATTATGCAATTAACAAACGGAGGAAGGGATTTCATATATATGTGTGTGTGTGTGTGTGTGTGTGTGTGTGTGTGTGTGTGTGTGTGTGTGTGTGTGTGTGTGTGTGTGTGTGATTTATGTTAGCGAGGGTGGGAATATTTCTTTTTTATTTTTTACAAACTGCAAGAGAAACTAAGAGTAAGAAATGAACGTACTGCTTCATTCGACAAATAAATAAGGGTAAATGAAGTTAGGAAGATGATTAGGAACACAAAGAATGGACAGTAAAAGAATGTAAATGGTGAAATAGACGATACCAAACGAAGTTTTCCAAAACTATGCTTTGCATGCAAGCTTTCATCAGAATTTTGAAACTAGTATTAGACCAAAGAATATATGATAAGGCAACCAAAATCTGTCCGATACCAGGTAAAAGGAGTTTCGTTAAACTATAGAAGTATTCCCATATAAAATTGTTGCATTACAGGTATAGAGAATAAATCTAGAAAAGGATGACTGGGGATGTGTCTTTGTCGGAAATGCATATATTGTCGAGATTGTGGAATTTATATATCAGACAGAGCTTTAATAATAAATAAATAAAATTAAAAAAACACCTGTCGACCGTGAGCTGTCGCTTGTTATCCGCATGGTTGTTGCCGAGACCTTCGATGATTTGAAGCTATCCGATGCGGCGTTTACACTCTCCTACGTCACGATCTTCGCAGCATCCATTTTTTCCGTCAGATTAATCGATTATTTCTCTTTGTTTCGAGTTCAGTAGAAGTCCAGCTTCATCTACCTGCACCTCCTTTACGTTGGAAGGTCTGCAATGACAGAAGTTAGCTCGATCTTTGCTGACTCTGTTGCCGAAACCATATTCGGATTCACCCTAATACGCTTTATCGCATTTGCTGCAGGGCGTGCGGGATACAGCGCTGTCGTTACCGGTCTCTGCGGAAATGTTACATGGCTGTAATAGGGAGAAACTTGAAGTGGGGGAGGGCCTAATTTTGTCTGTATGCCTTCGTTCAGAGGTTCAGAAGAAAGCCACTAGGATGTTTATGAATATTGTATGAAATAATTGGTTACATAAGCAACCTCCGCCCCCGAAATTGACATGGGAGATCAGCAAGGGGATCCAGTGAGCGCCGTTTAACGGTTCTTAATAGCTTGGCTGAGGAGGTGAAAGCAAGTGCTCTTGGTAGC
>NC_091553.1:34015030-34017530 GCF_042767895.1 Penaeus vannamei
ATATATATATATATATATATATATATATATATGTATATATATGTATGTATGTATGTATATGTATAGAGAGAGAGAGAGAGAGAGAGAGAGAGAGAGAGAGAGAGAGAGAGAGAGAGAGAGAGAGAGAGAGAGATACATGTACATCTAAATTATACGTATACACATATATCATAATCGAACACTATTGGTAATGCTATGGCTATACACAGCCCACCAGTCACGCGGACGGATGGCCAAATAACACTTTTACCAAACCTAGCAGCCCATCTACCTGAATTAAAAACTGAAATAACTTGTATAATCAAAATAGTAGTCTGTTGAACCACTTTTTTGACTTTCGTTCCCTGCGACACCAGTTGGGTTTGGCAAGATCTTTGCCGTGAACCGGTATCTTAATTGATTTCCTTAGAACCAAATAACTCAACAGGAATCAGTTACTCTTACTTGGGTTTAAAGCCATTAAAGTTTCATGCCCACAATCCGTAGTTATTGACAATCTTTCATGATTCATTTCTTTTTATGAATTGTAAGAAAAGCAGCAATGATTTTGTATACGATACCAGCACCATTATATAAATATCGAATCATCAAAAATGTTCTTTATTGATATTTTTCAGGATGTGTTGAGGGAGGAGGGTTAGCCCACTCTGGCCTCTTTCCTTTCCTGAAGACGTAGCTGCTTCAGGGACATCTAATCCTCATCGTCAGGATAATCCACCTCAAATCGGTCTCAAAGATCAACTCTGACTTAGCACTGAACATATGCAGGCTGCAGAAAAGAACTATAAATACGAAAACCAAAACGAAGAAACATACAAACATGCAAACCAACTCAGACCTCTATAAGCACATACATATACAATATGAATATAAACAGGCACGCCGTATCCAACGCGATCGACTCCCGGGTAGTTTGGCAGAATCTGAACTGGGACTGACAGCTCCTGAATGACCTTAGTCACGGCGAGATGAATGGGTGTCCAGGGTAAGGCTCAACTTCATGGGGTGACACGTGACGACGGCATACAAGGAATACTCGAATTCTTGTAGAGAAAAATATCCGTCTTTAAACTTATTTTTCTTTCTTTCTTTCTTTCACATCTGTGTATATTTGTGGATTTGTTCTGTGTGTATGAATCTTGAGTGAGGAATTTTGTATTTGTCTGTGAATCCGGAGCGTATTTTTTTTTTTTTTTTTTTTTTTTTATGCGAATCTGGGTAAAGACAGCGATCTCGAAGTGTGTATTTCCGTATGTACTTATGAGTATCAAGTGTTTCTATCTGCATGTGTCTGTAAATCCTGAGTGTAAGGACATATCTGTAGGAACGAAATCTGCATCTTCATTTTGTTTCTAACTAATAGTAAATAATTTCCTTTTAGTTTTCCCATCTTATTACATCTATTGAACGCGTTTCCGAATTCAAAGGCATAACCTTGATGACGACAACGAAAGAGTGTAAAAAAAAAAAAAAAAAAAAAAAAAAAAAAAAAAAAAAAAAAAAATGTGGAATATGATCAGCCCCTTTTTCCTTCCCGGGGAGTATCCTGCTTACTTCACACGTCTCCTCATCCATCTCCCTTCACGGGCATAGAGAGAGATAACCCAATTTAATCCATCGAGGCGGATACAAGACGCTGCGTGCATGATACGTCCCTGAAACTCGACCGTGCATGATAATGTGTCAAGGGTGACGGAAAAGTAATTACTGTGATGAAAATGACGATAAAAGTGATAATGATAATAGTAAGGTCGGCGATGGCAATAATCAGGATAGTACTGATGATAATTATTAAACTTCCATTATGATGATAGCAAGGAAAATAAAAACAACAAGGATAATAATGATATTCCTGATGGCGATGATAATAATCACATTAGTAATGATAATAATGATGGTAGCAGTAATAATGATACTGATATTAATAATAATGATAATGCTAATCAAAGTTATGATAATTATGATAATGATTGTAATGATAATAATAACAATAATAATAATAACAGTAATAACAATAATAATAATAACAGTAATAATAATAATAATGATAAAGGTAAATGATAATAATAATGGTAATGATAATATGATGATAATATTTATAATGTCAGTGATGATCATGATGATACTTGTGATAATAATGATAATAATAATATTGATGATAGTAATACTGTACTTCTATTACTACTACGACCATTACTGCTAACAATAATGATAAAGTGATAATGATGACAATGATGATAATAACAGAAGTAATGATAATGATATTACAATAGCAAATATAATAATGATAATCAGAGTAAAAACTATAGTAATAGTAATAATGATAATGATGATGATAATTAATGTTCATATTATGATGACAATGAAAATGCTACTAATGATGATGTTTGTACAGATGATAATGATAATGACGATAGTAATAATGATAATGAAAACAGATGATGATAATGAAAATGATAATGGTAATAATAGTAATGATAATAATGATAGTGATAATAAT
>NC_091553.1:34022530-34025030 GCF_042767895.1 Penaeus vannamei
TCTTATAATTATCTTTTCTTTCTTTCTTTCTTTCTCTCTTTTGCAGTCCAAGTCCAAAAGCAGATACAAATCCAGCATCAGAGAGATTTCTTAACAAATTTATAACTTGTCAAACTCTGCGATGAAACCTTAAAGAAAGTTTTCTGAAACAACCACGCTAGCTTAGAATGGGCAAGCAATTATCATTATTTTTCTCACCTGCAACTTCAAATGAACTGCAAATTGTCACGCAAAAAAAACTTCAGATGAATCGTCTGGACTTGAACCGATCTTCAGGCTACAGTGCAATGCAGTTCATATAAATCATTGTGACTAATTTTATCCACTTCAGAGAGTATTGTAATGTTAAGAACCCAGTGAGTGGAATGTGGAGGAGGGAATAATGGTTAGCAGAATATTTATCTATTTATCTTTCTATCTGTCTATATATATACGTGTGTGTGTGTGTGTATGTGTGTGTGTGTGTGTGTGTGTGTGTGTGTGTGTGTGTGTGTGTGTGTGTGTGTGTGTGTGTGTGTGTTTGTATGTACAATCATCTTCAGATAAGACAAACTGCAGCTTCTTAATGTTTGATGAATTACGGTACATCATAGCGCTTTATATAAACAGATACATATAAAATCGCGCGCGCGCACGCACACACACACACACACACACACACACACACACACACACACACACACACACACACACACACACACACACACACACACACACACACACACACGCACGCACGCACACACACACACACACACACACACACACACACACACACACACGCACGCACACACACGACTCTAGAGGTTGAAAGCATGTCTCAGAGATAGGATTGGATTCTTTATTTTTCAACTGATTTGATTTTCCGGTTTACTGATTATATTCACCTTCGTTCTATCTCATTTTACATCACTAACTTGGGCCTACGTAAATTATTCTATCTTGGATTACACTGAACAAAGACTTCTCCTTTCAGAGCAAATGATCGCATAGAGAGCCCGATCTTTGTTACAGTCTTCCTCACGCAGACATCTACGATATATAGTAAAACACGCAACAAACGCCTCCATTGGAATGTGGGCAATAAATACAGCCTTGTATTACATGTACTGACAGTTCAATAGCAATAGCAAACAATACACAACACACATAGAGCCTAACATGTCGCTTAAGCACCTACTTCTACACGCACAAACTTTCTCGCAGGCCCAACGTACAAAACACACGTAGAAGGAAACGTTCATAGATTTCAAGCACAAAATACCTATGCACACAGCTTCAGTACACAAACAAACATGATTTTAACGTCTGCAAACACAAAGGCACACATAAACACACCTTCCACATCTCCGCTGAGAACGGTCTCAGACCCTCTACTCCAGTAACTCCTCCAAATGGAGATGGAGTGGTTGTTTTACCGCTGCACTCCACGAACGGTCAAACTTTTTTTCCCTCTCTCTTTCCTCCTTTTTTCCTAAAGCTATTACTTTCCTCGGCATCATTGTGCCTTTTTTATGAGCTCGAGGAGGATTCTACGTGTCATTAATTTTCTTTGGTTTACCTTCCTCGGTCCGGGTTCCTAGGGCTTCGCGCTGCAGGAGGAAGCGCGGTCTGTTTCTCTTGGTATTCTAAGGGTTTCTGTTGATCCTGAAGATATAAAGTGGAATTGTTATGCTAAGTTCAATGGTGGTGTGTTCAGTGTAGTTTAGTTGATTTGTCATGCTATTTGGTATTTTACTATTATATTTTAGTCTCTCTTTGGTAGAAATTGCTTTATCTGTAAACTAAGCACCAAAATAGAATAGAATATCCGAAGAGTAAATATATTTGTTTAATTTTCTTGCCTTTAAACTGATGCCAACAGCCAAGCTTCTTTGCTCACAGATTCCCTTGCATTTTCGGCCCACGCCAACTTAGTCGCCTTGGCTGGCATCGTTAGTGCTCTGACTTGTCTAAGCTGCAGGAAACACCTTCGCCAGACCTGTGAGTGTTCTCTTCAGGTCAGCGAGCGTCAGCGAGTGTCAGCGAGAGCCACGTGGCAAAAGCTTTGCCGGCGGAGAGTGATGCGAGCTGCAGCTGATTGTCGAGTGCGAGGTGCCAATGGAGAGGAATTCGGTCTGGGAAGAATATTTTCAACGAAATGTGCTATAGAAACCTTCTGACTCTGCCTCGCGTCCATACAGCCTCCGATGAATTTTCTTCTTCTCTCTTCTACTCCTTCTTCTACTTCTCCTCTTTCCTCTTCCCTCTTCTGAAGAACAGTTTGCTTGGCTAGACAGAGCCAGCAATATATGGAATATCCCAGGGCGGAGGTGAGAGAGCATTTCTCGTTTTCAAGTTTACGATTTTGCTTCTCCAGCGGCAGCGTTGCAAAGGTGACTCCGACTTCCAATTTAGATCCGGCGGGAAAGCCTCTTCCGGCGGAGCGGCTTGGGCGGCTTGGCCTCCCCACCAAGCCAGCGTGTCCCGACGGCTTTTACGCCGCGTGTCCCGAAAGATATTT
>NC_091553.1:34035030-34040030 GCF_042767895.1 Penaeus vannamei
CGCAACCTGCAGCGCGGCATACTTCCCCCAGGTTGAGTCCAGGTCCACAGCCTGTCCTGACAGACTAGCTGGGGTTGCCCGTGATGCTTCTCCCGAAGCTAATCTGCCATTCGACGATTTTGGGAGGGGAGTGCGGCTCTTTTTCGGTTTGCAACAGTTTGGGTCATAGCCGTCATGGCGACCTGGACTGCCTTCTCCGCCTCCTCACTGGTCCTCCCCAAGACTGTTGCTACTGCAGAAACTACAGCACTCAACAGGAGAGTCATATCCTTCTCGTCAAAGGAAAGATTGTCGTCTACTGGGGGGACCTTTGCTATGGCCTTTGAACCTTTTTTCCTTAGGTTCTTTTTCCCTTTTTTTTCTTTCTTTTCCACTAGCAAGCCTGGGGAATTTCTCTGGATTTGAGGTATCCGGCTTTAGGTGGGGAGGCGTCCTTACCTTTTTATTCTGTCCCCAGACATGGGTGCCTGGGGGCGCTGGAACAAAGTCAGGACGGTTTTTGGTTTGTTCCTTTTTTTTAATGACTGCCTGTTTCCTGGCAGAGCAAGCCAGGCTCCAGGCATGATGTCTCTTGGCACAGTTTGGACACTTGACTGTTGTGTCCTTCTGGCCATCTTTGTGTGCCTTACTGCACATACCACAATTAGCTTTGGCTTTGCAGTTGGCCTGGTGGTGTCCAAATTTCTGGTAAGTGAAACATCTCAAGGGCTCTGGCACATATGTCCTGAGCTTATACGAGCCCCAGTCACCCAGATCAAGGGTGGTGATTGGGGTTCCCTTGAGGGTCCTTTTCTCTTGGGAGGTCAGTGGCGAGATACACACTTTTCTCCCATCTTTAAATACCTTGGTTTTCTGCAGGAAGTTAAGGTTGGCTTTGTCTTTGGGGACAATAACCATGCCCTCATCTCTAGCAAATCGGATTGAGAGTCTGACTTGCCTTTCCTTTTCCAATGCCCTAACCAGGTGGTAGGCATTGTGGAAGTCTTCAGGCTGCTTTCTTCTTTCTTAAAGTGCATGAAGCGATTTGGGGTGGGTTCAGACTCTCTGTCGCCTCGCGCCTCCCCTTTGCAGGGGTTTAAGGCCTTTAGTACTAGGGGCAGCTGGTTTGGCTGGTTCAGCTTGAGCCCTTCTTGACTTTGAGAATTCTGAGGAGATTTCAGATTTCTCTCGGTCTGAGGTGCATGGACAGACTTTGTTTAGGGTGATTTTTCTATCTTGTCCATGCACTGCCTGCGTTTTAGCTTTCTTTTGTCCCCCTGTAGCCTTGTAAGGCTTCAGGGTGACTGCCTTGGTCAGTTCCGTGTTGTGGTCGTTATCGTTTTGATCATTTAGAGAACTCGGCCCGGGAGCCGGAACTTAAGTGGGGCTGAGCTGTGCCAGCTACCCGGGAACGAAGGGGAGCCTGCGGTCCAATGGGCGAGCCGTGAGGTGTCAGGTGTCAACCAATCAGGTCTTGGTATGCGTCTTCGAGAAGACAGGCTGTGGACCTAGACCCAACCTGGGGGAAGTATACCAAGCTGCAGGTTGCGGGGGTAGGCTACACTCCCTCAGTGCCCCCCTCAGTGCCTGCCTCAGTGCCCCCTTCAGTGCCCTTCTCAGTGCCTGCCTCAGTGTTTCCCTCAGCACCTCCCTCAGTGCCTGCCTCAGTACCTCCCTCAGCACCTTCCTCGGTGCTTCCCTCGGTACCTTCCTCAGTGCCTCCCTCAGTGCCTGCCTCAGTGTTTCCCTCAGTACCTTCCTCAGTGCCTCCCTCAGCACCTTCCTCAGTGCCTCCCTCAGCACCTTCCTCAGTGCCTCCCTCAGCACCTTCCTCAGTGCCTCCCTCAGCACCTTCCTCAGTGCCTCCCTCAGCACCTTCCTCAGTGCCTGCCTCAGTGCCCCCCTCAGTACCTGCCTCAGTGTTTCCCTCAGCACCTTCCTCAGTGCCTGCCTCAGTGCCTGCCTCAGTGTTTCCCTCAGTGCCTGCCTCAGTGTTTCCCTCAGCACCTTCCTCAGTGCCTCCCTCAGCACCTTCCTCAGTGCCTCCCTCAGCACCTTCCTCAGTGCCTCCCTCAGTGCCCCCTTCAGTGCTTTCCCTCAGTGCCTCCCTCAGCACCTTCCTCAGTGCCTGCCTCAGTGTTTCCATCAGTGCCTGCCTCAGTGCCTCCCTCAGCACCTTTCTCGGTGCTTCCCTCAGTGCCTGCCTGTGTTTCCCTCAGCACCTTCCTCAGTGCTTGCCTCAGTGATATCCTCAGCACCTTCCTTAGTGCCTCCCTCAGTGCCTGCCTCAATGCCTCCCTCAGCACCTTCCTCAGTGCCTCCCTCAGTGCCTGCCTCAGTGCCCTCCTCAGTGCCTGCCTCAGTGCCCCCCTCAGTGCCTGCCTCAGTGCCCTCCTCAGTGCCTGCCTCAGTGCCCCCCTCAGTGCCTGCCTCAGTGCCCTCCTCAGTGCCTGCCTCAGTGCCCTCCTCAGTGCCTGCCTCAGTGCCCCCCTCAGTGCCTGCCTCAGTGCTCTCCTCAGTGCCTCCCTCAGTGCCCCCCTCAGTACCTGCCTCAGTACCTGCCTCTGCACCTCCCTCAGTGCCTTCCTCAGTGCTTCTTCGCCCTCGTGACCCCGCTCTCGGCTCGTCTAAACCACGCGTGCAGCAATGACTTCAAGATCTGTCATGCGCTGACGAGTGCCTTCGATGCATGTCATGCTATCGCCCCCGGCTGATCGATGGCGCATGTCGACGCACCGAAAACAAGTGAGGTTCTTCGTGCGCAACCTCGAGCGGGGAGACATTTGCATACTCATTTATCATTTATAATTTTCCATTTGTTTAATAGGCTACAATATGTACAGTAATTTGCACGCATAAGAGATAAATAAGTGAAACAAGGGAGTCGATATTTGTTTTTATATTCATAAGAAATGTGACGGGAATATAATTGCCCTGTGTGGTTCATATTCGTACTGATAGTTGTCATCTTTTGTTTTATACTCATTGTTATTGTTGTTTTTATTGATGTTATCGTAGTTATTGTTTTTATTGATGTTATCGTAGTTATTGTTTTTACGTTTTTGTAACCGTTATTGTTATGATAAGCACTTGTATCAGTAATAATTGTAGTCATCTTCCTCATCATCACCATCATCAACACCGCCAAATATATCATTATCATTTGATAATACGAGAGATAGAGAGGGGGAGAAGAGATAGATAGAGAGAGAGAGAGAGAGAGAGAGAGAGAGAGAGAATAAGAAAGAAAGAGAGGGGAGAGAGAGAGAGAGAGTAAGAGAGACAGAGAGAGAGAGAGAATAAGAAAAAAAGAGAGGGGGGGTGAAAGAGAAGCAAAAAATTAAAATCACAAGAAAGGCAAGTATAGATATTTACTCTTGTATCTTTCCACCTTTCTTATAACTAGCGAATATACACAGACAAACGCATAGCCAATAGATACTGATAAAAATACACATACACACACAAGAAAGAAAGACAAGCAAACAAGCCGCAAAGTGAAATCCTGAATTAGACAATGAAAACCAACAGACAGAAAGCGCCCACCGAAACAAATAAACAAGCTTAAAAACAAGTAAGTTCCCCCGCACGGCACCCACGCGTACCCTACAGGACGTAACTCTCTCAATGCAAGAAGCTCAAGAATACCACACGGCCATCGCTCTCCTTTTAAGACTGTGGGAGCAACGTCTTAGAAAATCCTGGGCTTCGCAGTTGTCCTTCTTCTAACAACTTCTTTGAGAGAAAAAATGTAAAAAAAAAAAAAAAAAAAAAAGGGGGGGGGGAGACGAGATGATAATGGTGATTTTTTTTTTTATTGTTTTTGTTTTTGTTTCGTGGTTTTCTTGTTTTATTTGGTTAGACGTGATGTATTTTGTTTTTACTTTGATGAAGTGTTTTCTTTTTCTTTTCTTTTCTATTTTGTGTTTTGTGAATCTATTTCTTGTTCCTTTAATCTACTTTCTATTCATTTCATGTATTTCCTATTCATTTCATCTATTTCCCATTCCTTTTGTTTTCTTCCAGGTATGTATATTTTGATTGTCTTTTATGGGTTTTAGGCTTGGATGGTGAAATTTGGCTTTTATTTGTTAAAGTGATTTTCTCTCCTCTTTTATGTCCTGTGTTATGTTAATCTGTTACCCATTCTTTTCAATCTATTTCCTACTCCTATTTTCTGTCGTTGGCATTCATTAATCCTTCCCTATTCTGCTTCTCCCTACTTCCCCTTGGGATTTGCTAAAGGACTCTTCCTTATTAAGCCCCCCCACCCCGCCCCACCCCCCACACCCATCCATCCGCCCTTATCTTCTATTCCCCGATCTCCCAACCTCTTCCGGATAACCCCCCTCCCCTCCCCTCCTAATCTATCCCATCCCCATTTTCCCACCTCTTTCCGTCCTCCCCACCCTGCCCTGTCCCCCCTCCCCCCCCCCCTTCTTTCCCACGTCCTTCCGCCCTCCCCCACCTCCGCGACCCCCCTCCCCTAGACTACCTGCCTTCGAAGCCGAATACAAAAGCTGTTAATCCTATCTCTATCTCGACGCCCCTTTGCTCTTCCGCCACCTCGGTACGTGAGAGAGAAAGGAGGAGAGAGAGTGAGGGGGGAGAGAGAGAGAGAGAGAGAGAGAGAGAGAGAGAGAGAGAGAGAGAGAGAGAGAGAGAGAGAGAGAGAGAGAGAGAGAGAGAAGGAAAGAGAAAGAGAGAGAAAAATAGACTCACAGTATCAACCACACGTCCGCAAAAGAGAGAGAGAGAGAAAGAGAGAGAGAGAGAGAGAGAGAGAGAGAGAGAGAGAGAGAGAGAGAGAGAGAGAGAAAGAGAGAGAGAAAAAAAGAGATTCCCGGTATCCAACCGCACGTCCGTAACACACACACACACACACACATGTGCGGGTGTGAACGAAGCGTCCGTATGGAAATGTGCGTGAGTGTCTCCCTTGCGTGTGTCTGAGTGGAGCCTTTCCGGGCGTCCCCCAGCATCTCGCAACGTAATCACCTCCTCGGTCACTCCTTCAAGTG
>NC_091553.1:34065030-34067530 GCF_042767895.1 Penaeus vannamei
TCATCAAAATTATAATAATGATATTAATAACGATAATAATAATATTAATAACAAAATAACAACAGTGATGATGATGATAATGATAATGATAATAATGACAATAATGGTAGTAATGATAATTATGAACATAACATTAATAGCAATAGTGATGGAAATAATGATAATGGTGACGAAGATGATGATAATAGTGATAAAGGTAATGATAATGACGCTAACAATAATAGTAGCAATGAAAATAATAATAGTAATAGTAATGATAAAGATATCAATAATATTCATCATCATGATACTACTACTAATAGTGATGAAACTAATAATGATAATGAAATATATAATAATGATAATAATAATGATAGTCATAACAATTTTATCAATAATGAAAGAGAAACATGAGGAAAAACACACATAACACATTGCAACATTTCACACAGCCAAACCACGCAAAGGCAAGTGAACAAAATAGCATCATCTTTTCTCTCAAAACCTTATCGAGCTCACCACACGGCGACGCACAATGCCTGAACAACTCTTCTGTACAATAAGGTTTATTGTCCTTATACCGAGACAGTATCTTCGTTTTACCCCTTCTATATTTTTTTCCTAATTGTCTTCATTTTTTTCCTAACAAATAAATGATCATAAAAAAGGAAATCAAAGACACACTGGTTTCCATTCCCCTTCTTTATTCTCCTCGGTTCCCCACCTTCCCCAACGTTCATATCTTACCTCCGTCTCTTCCCCCACTTTTTCCCTTACTCTCTGTTCTCATTCCTTCCCGTTTCTTCCCCTCCCTTCCCTCCTCTTCTCCTTGCTCCTTTCCCTCCCTCTTCTTCTGTCCTCCTTCCTCTCCTTCCCCTCCCGTCTCCTCCTTGTTCCCTTCCCTCCCCTCTCCTCCTTGCTCCCTTCCCTCCCCTCTCCTCCTTGCTCCCCTTCCCTCCCCTCTCCTCCTTGCTCCCTTCCCTCCCCTCCTTCCCCTCCTTCCCCTTCTTCCCCTCCTTCTCCTTCTTCCCCTCCCTCCCTTCCTCTTCCCTTCCGTTCCTTGAGGGGCTTTTCGTGTGAACAAACGGCAGCCCTCCTCGCGCTGTGGGCCTAACCCCCGCCACAGCCCCGCGGGGAGGGACTAGACCGCCACGCTCTATGTATACATTGTTCTTTATTGGGGGGAGGGCGGTGTAGGAGTTTCTGTGGGGGTATGGGGCTGGGTGATGAGGGGGTAGGGTGGGGGTGTGGGGTGTTAGGGAGCAAGAGGGGAGCCTCTGTCATCTTCTTCAATTTATTTGGTGTCCTGCTTAACTTCCTTCCTTCCTTCTCCATCTTCGTATTTCCAGCGAGGTGACGGAAGAAGGTACCGATGAAGACTTTGCCATTCCTGTCGTTGCCTTGGTTGTGTGTAGTTGTCGTTGCTGTTGCTGTTGTTGTTCTCAGTTTTGTAGTTATTCAATTTTTTCTTGTTGCTTCATCGAATTTACAAAGGCGATGAAGGTGAAGCACTCCTTAGAGCGGTAAGTTATGCTACAGAACGTAACTTATTTTCCCTGCACAGAGCACTGTAGATACACAGCATTATGTATATTGATAGATATATAGGCAGACATACGTACAGTACAGACACACATAGAAAAATAGATAAATGATAAATGCGTGTGTGTGTGTGTGTGTGTGTGTGTGTGTGTGTGTGTGTGTGTGTGTGTGTGTGTGTGTGTGTGTGTGTGTGTGTGTGTGTGTGTGTGTGCGTGCGTGCGTGCGTGCGTGCGTGTGTGAGTATGTGTGTGTGTGTGTGTGTGTGTGTCTTTGCATGTGCATTTGTTATATATATATATATATATATATATATATATATATATATATATATATATATATATATGTATGTATGTATGTATGTATACATATATGTGTGTGCACACATATCTTCATTGCACACATTGTGTGTGTGAGAGAGAGAGAGAGAGAGAGAGAGAGAGAGAGAGAGAGAGAGAGAGAGAGAGAGAGAGAAGAAAGGAGGGAGAGAAGATATACATTATTTATGTATCGGTTGTACTTATCACTTCCCATAACTTAACCACAGAATTGATCATTCGACCAATGAAATCTTCATCTGCGGCATTTCAAGAGCAAATAGCAAACAGGGTTATTTGAAATTGTAAACAACAACCAACTGTATCTCGTGTAACATTTCTTAAAGACAATCAATCGTCTATTTCATCTCTCCCGAGGTTTCCACCCGCGGGGACTGGATGTCAGTTATGTGTGAGTGTGTGAAAGAGAGAGAGAGAGTAAGAGGAGGGAGGGAGGGAGAGAGAGAGAGAGAGAGAGAGAGAGAGAGAGAGAGAGAGAGAGAGAGAGAGAGAGAGAGAGAGAGAGAGAGAGAGAGAGAGAGAGAGAGAGAGAGAGTAAGAAGAGGGAGGGAGGGAGGGAGGGAGGGTGGGGAGGGAGTGAGAAAAAGATAGATAGAGAGAGAGAGAGAGAGCGTGTGTGTGTGTGTTTCCATATACATAATTCT
>NC_091553.1:34070030-34072530 GCF_042767895.1 Penaeus vannamei
TTACTCTGACATCACCTGACACCCTTCGCTCTGACAACACCTGACACCTTCACTCTGACAACACCTGGCACCCTTCACTCTGCCAACACCTGACACCCTTCACTCTGACATCACCTGACACCCTTCGCTCTGACAACACCTGACACCCTTTACTCTGACACTCTGACAACACCTGACACCCTTTACTCTGACAACACCTGACACCCTTTACTCTGACACTCTGACAACACCTGACACCCTTTACTCTGACACTCTGACAACACCTGACACCCTTTACTCTGACAACGCCTGACACTCTGACAACACCTGACACCCTTTACTCTGACAACGCCTGACACTCTGACAACACCTGACACCCTCCAAGTGGCAATGAAGGAGAAGAGGGGGATGCTGGTCGTCGAGGAGGAAGGGGCGAAGGAGGAGGAGGCGGAGGTCTTAAAGGAGGAGGAAAGGTGATATTGGAATAGCGGGAGATGGAAGGAGGGAGGAGGAGGAGATGGCAGCGGTGGAGGTATTCGGGGGAGGAGGGAGGGAGGGATAAAACAAGGGGAGAGTGTAAAAAGGAAAGTAGAAAAAGGGATAATCAGATAGGGGGGAAAGGAGGAAAGGGAAAAAGGAAAGAGAGGGGTGGAATAAAACGGAAAAGAAAAACAGAAAAGGGAGGGATAAAGAAGGGAAGAATGAACAGCAGAGGGGAAAGAGAGAGAAGACAGAACTCACTCCTCACTCACTCCTCTAACTCATCCCTCTCCTCCCCCCCCCCCCTTCCCTCCCCTCCCCTCTCCATTTCCTTGACCAGCAGATCTGTGGAAGTTTCCTATAGAAGTTTTAGTTGTTTTTTTTTCCTGTTGCAGTTCGTTCTTCAATAATTACTGGTTGTTATGGCTACGCAGGCAATCACACCCCCCCCCCTCCTTTCCTCTACTCGCACCGCCCCCCCCCCAACCCACACCCCACACCCCGTGCCTCCTTCGCCCTCTTCCTCTCCCCTTATCCTCTTGTCGTCTGTTGCCTCTTCCATTTACTTGATCTCATTCTCGTTTTCCTTTGTAGTCTCTCTTGACTTTTTTTTCGCTTTCCTTTTCATCCCCATTGCTTGTAATTTCTTTTTTCTCGCACTCCTTTTCTCTTTCGTTATCTCTCCCATTAACTCTTCTCTGCTGTTCCCTTAGTTCCTCTTCTACATACTCATTCCTATCCTTTTAGTAAACGAAAAATAGTGAATAATAAAAAATAAAAAAAAGAAAACATAGATGAATAACAATAAACAATTGAAATCTATTTTTTTTTTCACTTCCACTCCCTTTGATGTGTCGAGCGCTGTCTATTTATAGATACTCGTATGAGACTGCCTATCTTTTTTCCGCATTCCTCCTGTCGGTTCGCCTCTGTGTAACCTGATTTTGGGACTCTCTGCTTGCTGTCTGTACATGGCTTTTTCTCACTCTATCTGTCTATCTATCTATCTGTTTATATATATATATATATATATATATATATATATATATATATATATATATATATATATATATATATATATATATATATATAATGTATATATATATATATATATATATATATATATATATATATATATATATATATATATATATATATAATGTATATTGATCACCAAACCCTTCCTACCCCTCTCCCCTATACCCTCCCCCTCCCCCGCCCTCCTCCCCCCACTGCACTCTGTCAGCAGTGTTGCCACCTCCCGCCCGAGAGATCCTCACGCAAGGCCGCCATCACCGCGTCTAAGGACCTGGAAAGGCAACTCCATCTTTGACTCATTAGCATAAATCACACAGCTGTTGTCAGAATATCCCGAAAGGGCCTTGAATAATTGTGCTCTACTCCAGCATATTTATTTCTCTTTCTCAATCTTTCTCTCTCTGTTTCCCTCGCTTTCATTTTTTTCTCTCTCTTTTTCTTTCTACTCCAACATATTTATTTCTCTTTCTCTTTCTTTCTTTCTTTCTCTCTCTCTCTCTCTCTTCATAGGTAGTCGCCAAAACATCGCCAAAATTCCTGTAAACACGACCATAATATTTGAAGACAGCTATATAAGACCGAGAACTTTTGTAAAAAAAAATCTAGGCGTACACATTGACAGATTCATGACATTCGAGAACCACGTCGATAACATCCACAGGAAAGTAATGGGCACACTAATTTACCTAAGTCATATCAAAAATAGAATCCCAGCTGAAACTAGAATATCTGTTATACAAACACTAGTTCTCAGTATAATTAACTATTGCTCAAATATATGGGGTACAGCAAACAAAGGTCAAATTCAGAAAATTCAAAAATTGCAAAACTTTGCTGCCAGGGTAGCACTTGGGAACGTAAAGAAGTATGACCACATTACCCCACACATAAACAAACTAAGTTGGCTAAAAGTACATCACAAATGCAACTATGATACCTGCATACTAATTCACAAAATGATCCACGGTTTTTATCCAAAATGGTTGTTAACCCTTCCAACTGT
>NC_091553.1:34101151-34156151 GCF_042767895.1 Penaeus vannamei
ATGTATTTGTATATATATCCACACACACACACACACACACACATACACACACACATACACACACACACACACACACACACACACACACACACACACACACACACACATATATATATATATATATATATATATATATATATATATATATATATATACATATATATATATGTATATATATATATATATATATATATATATATATATAAAAATGAATGTATATATATGCGAATACTTGATTATACATGTGATTTATGACTGTTTATAGAGTAAGGATTCATTATACACACGTGTGATATATATATATATATATATATATATATATATATATATATATATATATATATATATATATATATATTATATATATTATATATATATATATATATATATATATATATATATATATATATATATATATATAGCGAGTTCGCTATGCGTTGTTTCTTCTGTACACGAGCATCAGATACGTCATAGAAGCGTTTTAATTATAAGCAAATCGTAGATATTAGAAGAAAGTCACATGCAAAAATTATCTAATACTGTTGAATAGGATATTTGGTTGTGTAAATTTACTCGAAATATATTCACTATAATTAAAACGTTTCACAGACGCGTTTGATGCTCATGTACAACAAAAACAACGCACAGCGAATTCGTACAAAGTCAGACCAGCAACCTTGATTTTTCCAAATCACATGGGTTTATAGTGCCAGTCAATAAGCCATTGGTCGTTGTATATATATTTGCAGTGGAAAATGATGTGTTAATTGATACTAACTTACCCTATCTTTATTTGATCTGACCTCTTTAATGAAGATAACCGGGCTTTCGACTGACGGTACGATAAGCGGCGTACACAGCAGCGGGCTCACTGACGGTGTCTCTCATAAAGGCCGTCAGTTTGTACAGGTTCCGATGTATTTCGGAATAACGAGGTGGCCTCTTTCATTGTGCCATATTTAAAGGCACAGTGTGGCCAAATTTCAAAAAATCTAAATTTCTTTAATTGCAACATAATAAACAAGTAAAGCAAGTAAAGAAAAATCAACAGCAAATATATAAAACCTATACGCGCGTGTGCGAGTAGGGAGATTGCGAGTGATTTCTGCCGTGATACTCGTCTTTGTATTCCGGGAAAAGAAATAGAAAATCATGTGACCATTTAATATAATGAAGAGACGACTCTCCTGTCGTGTGTGTATATATACATATATATATATATATATATATATATATATATATATATATATATATATATATATATATATATATATATATATATATATATATATATATACATATAATATTTCCTATTCTTCTCTCTCCACTTCGAAGACTAACCTTCTCCTCGCATGAGGAGTCCGAGATTGGCGTCCAGCGTGTCTCCTCGCCCTCCGAACTGCCCTCCTTCGGAAGATAATTGGACAGGACTGATACGATATGTGGCGTACACAACAGCGGGATCACTGGCGGTGACGAGTATTACGACAGAAATAATTCGCAATCTACCTACTCACGCACGTTTTTTTTTTTTTTTTTTTTTTTTTTTTGATAATTTGCTCTCCGTGGAGAGAAATGAGCAGCATAAAACATTTAGATTATTTTCATATGAAAAAGGCGTTTGTTGAAGTCAGCACGATAAACATAACTCGTTTATTATATTGCAATTAAATAAATTTGAAATTTGGCCACATTGCCTCTAAATATGGCACAATGATAAAGGCCACCTCGCCATTCCGAAATACATCGGAACCTGTACAGACTGAAGGCCTTTCACTGCCAGATATGAGTCCTTTATGAGAGACACCGCCAGTGAGCCCGCTGCTGTGTACTCCGCTTATCGTACCGTCAGTCGAAGTCGGGTGATCTTCCGAAGGAAGGCAGTTCGGTGGGCGAGGAAATATGATGGACTCCGATCGCGGGCTCCTTATGCAAGTCAGTTCTTCGAGGTCCCGTAAAATAGACTAAAGGGGGGCGGGGGGGGGGTTAAGAGCTCTTTACTGTACGAGGCGGGGGTGGGGGGCGCTACGGGTAGGTGGCTACCTAAAGAGACACAATGTTTAAGATTTAAAGTAGGGGGGCGGGTCTCCTTGCTTGTTCTTACCTGCGGCCGTTTTCATGCCTTATAAAATTCTCCGAGGTTAAAGAGAGGAATAGGAAATATATGTTATTTAAGAAAATCATTCGGAATCTTTCTCTCTGACCTGTATATCTTTTGTTTATTAATTTGCCGATGGCGGACATCCAAATACGGTTTCTTCATCTCTGCGCAGTGATTTTTGTCTTTTTATTGTAGTATTATTTAACAAAATATTGTCCTCTTTGTAGAAATAAGTGAACTGTAAGATTTTAGCAGCGAATTAGGTTAGACTTTTCAATATAGCCCTTTTCTTTCTATGTAAAAGTATACGATATCAAACACTATATTATTCCAGTTTGAAAAACGAGGTCAGCCTCGTCTAAAATTAGTCTGGTTGTTTATTGTTACCTTATACAGACTCCGGGGAAGCTCCGCCCGCCGATTTTGTAGCTTCCCGGATTTTTTTAATTTTGGCTACAAAATGTACCCCGGCGCGGGTGGGTTATCGTAGATATTGGAAGATAGTAATAAATAAGAATTATGAAATATTTTTAGTGGGATGTTCACACACACATACGTACGGGCACGCACACACACACATATCAATACCACTTATGTTTTCAGTCGGTTGACCTTACCTGACCGAGTGGTACCTCTGCAGAAAACGAACTCATATATCAGATTTTCCTGAAATCTTAACATTATACCTGAACAAGGCACAATGATCTCACCTGCCACCTCCCCATTCCGGAAGACATCGGAACCACCACAGACTGACGGTCTTTCACAGTCAGATATGAGTCCTTTCCGTTTACAAGTAATGCCTGATACTCCAGATACAGAGACACTGCCAGTGAGCCCGCTGTTGTGTACGCCACATATCGTATCAGTCCAGTCCAGTCCAATGATTTTCCGAAGGAGGGCAGTCCGGAGGGCGAGGAGACACGCTGGACGCCAATCTCGGACTCCTTGTGCGAGGAGAAGGTTAGTCTTCGAAGTGGAAAGAGAAGAATAGGAAATATCATATGCATATATATACATATACGACAGGAGAGTTGTCTCTTCATTATAATAAATTATCACTATTGATCTTCTATTTCTTTTTCCCGAATACAAAGACTTGTATTAGGGCAGAAATCATTCGCTACTCATGCACGTGTATATAGGTTTTGTATATTTGGTGTTGATTTGTTTTGTTAATTTGCTGTCCGTGACGGCTTTTAAGTGGAGTGAATTAAGCAGCATGAAACATCTAGATTAATTTCATATGAAAAAGCTGCTATGCACGCCGCTTATCGTACGAAAGTCCGGTGATCTTCCGAAGGAGGGCAGTCCGGAGGGCGAGGAAATATGAGGTATGATGGACTCCGATCGCGGGTTCCTTATGCAAGTGAGGTTGCTGGTCTGAATTTGTACGAAATCGCTGTGCGTTGTTTTTGTTGTACATGAGCATCAAACGCGTCTGTGAAATGTTTTAATTATAGTGAATCGTAGATATTGGAAGAAAGTAATAGATAGAAATTATCTTCCGAAGGAGGGCAGTCCGGAGGGCGAGGAGACACGCTGGACGCCAATCTCGGATTCCTCATATGAGGAGAAGGTTAGTCTTCGAAGTGGAAAGAGAAGAATAGGAAATATTATATGTATATATATACGACAGGAGAGTTGTCTCTCCATTATAATAAATGGTCACTTATGATTTTCTATTTCTCTTTCCCGAATACAAAGACCAGTATTACGACAGAAATCATTCGCAATCTCCCTACTCATGCTCGTAATTTTTTGTTCATTTCCTGCTCCTGAAGGCTTTTAAGTAGAGAGAAATGAGCAACATAAAACATCTAGATTATTTTCATATGAAAAAAGCGTTTGTTGAAGTCAGCCAGGTAAATATAACTCCTTGATTATTATATTGCAATTAAAGAAATAAGGACTTTTTGAAATTTGGCCACATTGCCTCTAAATATGGCACAATGATAAAGGCCACTTCGCCATTCGGGCTCCTTATGCAAGTTAGTTCTTCGAGGTTAAAGAGAGGAATAGGATATGAATATGTTTGTAGATGGAGGGATAAGATCTTTCGGAATCTCTCTTTCTCTTTGACCTGTGTATCTTTTGTTTATTTATTTGCCGATTGCGGACATCCAAATACGGTTTCTTCATCCCTGCGCAGTGATCTTTGTCTCTTTTATTATAGTATTAGTTTAGTATTTTCAATATAGCTCTTTTCTTTCCATGCAAAAGTATACGATATCAAACACTATAGTATACCAGATTGAAAAACGAGGTCAGCCTCGTCTAAAATTAGTCTGGTTGATTTCCTTGTTATCTTATTTTAAGGTCAAAGAGGAATTAGAGGTCTACCGATATCTGACGCATTAAAGAGGTCAGATCAAATTAAAATAAAGATCGGGCAAGTTAGTATTAATTAATACATTATTTTCCACTGCAAATATATATACAACGGCCAATGGCTTATAGACTGGCACTATAAACCCATGTGATTTGCAAAGATATAGGTTGATGGTCTGACTTTTTACGAATTCGCTGTGCGTTGTTAGACTGGCACTATAAACCCATGTGATTTGCAAAGATATAGGTTGATGGTCTGACTTTTTACGAATTCGCTGTGCGTTGTTTTTGTTGTACATGAGCATCAAACGCGTCTAAGAAATGTTCTTAATTTAGTGAATCGTAGATATTGCAAGAAAGTAATAAATAAGAATTATCAAATATTTTCATTGGGTTCAAACACACACGCACGCATTACCTATGCATATATATATATATAGCAGTAATGTATTTCGAGTAAATTTGAACGTTTAAAGATTTCCACAAACGAAGATCCCATTCAACAATATTAGATTATTTTTGCTTGTCACTTTCTTCCAATATATACAATTTACTTATAATTCTGCAGAGGTACCACTCGGCCAGATAAGGTCAAGCGACTGAGAACATAAGTGGTACCGATTATGTTCCGGTTATTTAGAATATAATTAGCACATTTAAGTGAAGACAGTATATACCTGTTGGTCTACATACAGGTGTGTGTATGTACATAATATATATGTATTTGTATATATATTTACACATATACTTAAATATATAAATGGATGTGTATATATATGCGAATAATTGATTGTATGTGATATATGATTGTATATAGAGTAAGGATTCACCATACACACATGATATATATATATATATATATATATATATATATATATATATATATATATATATATATATATATATATATATATATATATATATATATATATATATATATATATATATATATATATATATATATACACACACACACACACACATACACACACACACACACACATACATATATATATATATATATATATATATATATATATATATATATATATATATATATATATATATATATATAGCGAGTTCGCTATGCGTTTTTTCTTCTGCACACGAGCATCAGATACGCCATTGAAGCGTTTTAATTATAAGTGAATTGTATATATTAGAATAAAGTGATAAACAAAAATTATCTAATATTGTTGAATGGGATCTTCGGTTGTGTAAATATCTAAACGTTTAAATTTACTCGAAATATATTACTGTTGTATATATGCGTAGGCAATGCGTGCGTGTGTGTTTGAAAATACCACTGAAAATATTTGATAATTCTTATTCATTACTTTCTTGCAATATCTACGATTCACTATAATTAAAACATTTCATAGACGCGTTTGATGTTCGTGTACAACAAAAACAACGCACAGCGAATTCGTACAAAGTCAGACCAGCAACCTTGATTTTTCCAAATCACATGGGTTTATAGTGCCCGTCAATAAGCCTTTGGCCGTTGTATATATATATATTTGCAGTGGAAAATGATGTGTTAATTAATACTAACTTGCCCTATCTTTATTTGATCTGACCTCTTTAATGCGTCATACATCTTTGACCTTAAAATAAGATAACAAGGAACTCAACCAGACTAATTTTAGACGAGGCTGACCTCGTTTTTCAATCTGGTATACTACAGTGTTTGATATCGTATACTTTTCCAGCGGGCTCACTGGCGGTGTCTCTCATAAAGGACTCATATCTGACAGTATGTATTTCGAAATGGCGAGGTGACCTTTATCATTGTGCCATATTTAGAGACAATGTGGCCAAATTTCAGTAAGTCCTTATTTCGTTAATTGCAATATAATAAACAAGGAATTATATATAACTTGCTGACGCTTTTTTCATATAAAAACAAACTAGATGTTTCATGCTGCGTATTTCTCTCCACTTAAAAGCCGTCACGGACAGCAAATTAACAAAAAAATCAACACCAAATATATAAAAACTATGTACATGTGCATGAGTAGTGAATGATTTCTGCCGTAATACTAGTCTTTGTATTCGGGATAGAGAAATAGAAAATTATAAGTGATCATTTATTATAATGAAGAGACAACTCTCCTGTCGTATATATATGCATATAATATTTCCTATTCTTCTCTTTCCACTTCGAAGACTAACCTTCTCCTCGCACGAGGAGTCCGAGATTGGCGTCCAACGTGTCTCGTCGCCCTCTGGACTGCCCTCCTTCGGAAGATCATTGGACTGGACTGGACTGATACGATATGTGGCGTACACAACAGAGGGCGCACTGGCGGTGTCTCTGTATCTGGAGTATCAGGCATTACTTGGAAACGGAAAGGACTCATATCTGACTGTGAAAACCCCTCAGTCTGTGCTGGTTCCGATATCTCCTGGAATGTGGAGGTAGCAGGTGAGATCATTGTGCCTTGTTTAGGAATAATGCGAAAAATTTAGGAAGATCTGATATATGAGTTCGTTTTCTGCAGAGGTTCCTCTCGGTCAGGTAAGGTCAAGCGACTAAGAGCAAATGGTATTGATTATGTTCCATTTTGATATTTCTTTATCATACTGAAAAAGGCGAAGTTCAAGAGCTACTCTGATTATAACAGAAACATATATATGGATATATATTCAGTTACATCTAAGAGAACACAAAAGGTTTGCATTACCATTTCATTAATAGCTAAGGATACAACAGAACAAATATGTTACAAGAAATCAGCAAATATGTTTGTCGTCATTCATTAAAGAATCATCTCTATTTTTTACGAAGTCTTAGTAGGTTCGCTTGTACATTTTGCCCTTCGTTGTTAAAGATAAAAAGAAGTACCATATAAATATACAAGCTTTGAAATTCATGTACTCCGTCCGGAGTATCTCTTGTCATTACTAAAGGAATGAAGGGAATGATCATCCGAAGACGAGATGAGAATTAGTCCACTTTTAATTAAAGTTCCCTAAGTGTTAATCTCACGTAAGTCCAGCTCTGTAGAAAAGTTAAACTAAATGACTGCCATAAAGGTTCCAGTGCATTGATATCTGAAGAAATTGATTATTAATTATCAACATTAATTCTCTAAATACATGTATAACAGAAAAGAACATTGAGCATACTGTAATATACAATTGCTAATTAAATACTAACAAAATCTAGTTTCCTTTATTTTATCTTTTGTATCCCTCCCTCTCCACTTCAGAGACCAACTTTTTCCTCGTAAAAGGAGTCTGCGATTAGCGTCCAGTAAATCCGCCCTCCTCAGAGCCAGCCTCCCAGCACCACATGTGAATACGAGATGAGGGTACACAACACTTCGTGACTGTGCCTGGATAAGAAACCATATCTGGCTGTCATTACAGGGGCTGCCGTACTGCAGAGAGGAGGGGCGAGCGGGTAAGATTACTGTGTCCAGTGAGAACCAAACTAAATCTGAGATGAATGGAAAAACAGTACCGTGTTGATACTATGGTATCAGACCCGAAGATGGAATCGAGGACGATTTCGAAACTGTCTCACTTTTGCAATTAATCGGAGATATTAAGATATTAAGTTCTTTTCTCGGCTTACGAACAGCAAATCAACAAAAAAATCAATAGGTAATATATATATACGTGTGTAGAAACACTAATTGCACTACCTTTGGGGAGCGTTCGGTGCAAAAAGATACAAATTCATGAGTGGTCATTTATTATAACGAAGAGACAACTCTCCTGTCGCATATATACATATATTTTCCTATTCCTCTCTCTCTACTTCGAAGACTAACCTTCTCCTCGCATGAGGAGTCCGAGATTGGCGCCCAGCGTGTCTCCTCGCCCTCCGGACTGCCCTCCTTCGGAAGATCATTGGACTGGACTGGACTGATACGATATGTTGCGTACACAACATCGGGCTCACTGGCGGTGTCTCTGTATCTGGAGTATCAGGCATTACTTGTGAACGGAAAGGACTCATATCTGACTGTGAAAGACCGTCAGTCTGCGCTGGTTCCGATGTCTTCCGGAATGGGGAGGTGGCAGGTGAGATCATTGTGCCTTGTTTAGGAATAATGTGATGATTTTAGGAAGATCTGATATATGAGTTCGTTTTCTACAGAGGTACCTCTCGGTTAGGTAAGGTCAGGCGACACAGAACAAAAGTGGTACCGATTATGTTCCGGTTATTTAGAATACAATTAGCACATTTAAGTGAAGATAGTATATACCTGTTGGTCTACATACAGGTGTGTATATGTACATAATATATATGTATTTGTATATATATTCACACATATATTTATATATATGAATATAAATGAATGTATATGTGTATATATATATATATATATATATATATATATATATATATATATATATATATATATGCGAATACTTGATTATATGTGATATACGATTGTATATAGAGTAAGAATTCACCATACAAACGTGTGATACATACATACATACATACATATATATATATATATATATATATATATATATATATATATATATATATATATATATATATATATACATATATATAGCGAGTTCGCTATGCGTTGTTTCTTCTGTACACGAGCATCAGATACGTTTTGATTATAAGTGAATCGTATATATTAGAAGAAAGTGACAAATAAAAATGATCTAATATTGTTGAATGGGATCTTCGGTTGTGCAAATATTTAAACGTTCAAATTTACTCGAAATATATTATTGTTATATATATGCGTAGGTAATGCGTGCGTGTGTGTTTGAACATCCCTCTGAAAATATTTGATAATTCTTATTTATTACTTTCTTCCAATATCTACGATTCACTATAATTAAAACATTTCATAGACGCGTTTCATGCTCATGTACAACAAAAACAACGCACAGCGAATTCGTACAAAGTCAGACCAGCAACCTTGATTTTTCCAAATCACATGTTTATAGTGTCAGTTAATAAGCCATTGGCCGTTGTATATATGTTTGCAGTGGAAAATGATGTGTTAATAAATACTAACTTTAATTTATCTTTATTTGATCTGACCTCTATAATGCGTCAGACATCTTTGACCTTAAAATAAGATAACAAGAAACTCAACCAGACTAATTTTAGACGAGGCTGACTTCGTTTTTCAATCTGGAATACTATAGTGTTTGATATCGTATACTTTTGCATGGAAAGAAAAGAGCTAAATTGAAAATAGTAAGCTAATTGACTGCTAAAATCTTACAGTTCACTTATTTCTAAAAAGGGCATTGATTTGTTAAATAATACTATAATAAAGGAGACAAAGATCACTGCGTAGGGATGAAGAAACCGTATTTGGATGTCCGCAATCGGCAAATGAATAAATAAAAGATGCACAAGTCAAAGAGAAAGAGAGATTCCGAATAATCTTATCCCTCCATCTGCAAACATATGCATATCTCTTTAACCTCGAAGAAGTGACTTGCAGAAGGAGCCCGCGATCGGAGTCCATCATATCTCCTCGCCCTCCGGACTGCCCTCCTTGCAATATAATAAAGGATTTATATTTAACTTTCTGACTTCAACAAACGCTTTTTTCATATAAAAATAATCTAGATGTTTCATGCTGCGTATTTCTCTCCACTTAAAAGCCGTCACGGACAGCAAATTAACAAAAAAATCAACACCAAATATACAAAACCTACATACATCTGCATGCGTAGCGAATGATTTCTGCCGTAATACTAGTCTTTGTATTCGGGAAAGAGAAATAGAAAATCAATAGTGATCATTTGTTATAATGAAGAGACAACTCTCCTGTCGTATATATATGCATATAATATTTCCTATTCTTCTCTCTCCACTTCGAAGACTAACCTTCTCCTCGCATGAGGAGTCCGAGATTGACGTCCAGCGTGTCTCCTCGCCCTCCGGACTGCCCTCCTTCGGAAGATCATTGGACTGGACTGGACTGATATGATATAAGGCGTACACAACAGCGGGCTCACTGGCGGTGTCTCTGTATCCGGAGTATCAGGCATTACTTGTAAACGGAAAGGACTCATATTTGACTGTGAAAGAACGTCAGTCTGTGCTGGTTTCGCTGTTTTCCGGAATGGGGAGGTGGCAGGTGAGATCATTGTGCCTTGTTCAGGAATAAATTTAGGAAGATCTGATATATGAGTTCGTTTTCTGCAGAGGTACCTCTCGGTCAGGGAAGGTCAAGCGACTAAGAACAAATGGTATTGATTATGTTCCATTTTGATATTTCTTTATCATACTGAAAAGGCGAAATTCAAGAGCTACTCTGATTATAACTGAATATATATATATGTATATATATTCAGTTACATCTAAGAGAACACAAAAGGTTTTCATTACCATTTCATTAATAGCTAAGGATACAACAGAACAAATATGTTACAAGAAATCAGCAAATAATATCTTTGTCGTCATTCATACAAGAATCATCTCTATTTTTTTTACGAAATCTTAATAGCTTCTCTTGTACATTTTGCCCTTCGTTATTAAAGATAAAAAGTACCATGTAAATATACAAGCTTTGAAATTCATGTACTCCGTCCGGAGTACCTCTTGCCATTACTAAACGAATAAAAGGAATGATCATCCGAGGCCGAGATGAGAATTAGTCCACTTTCAATTAAAGTTCCCTAAATGTTAGTTTCACGTAAGTCCAGCTTTGTAGAAAAGCTAAACTAGAACAAAATCTAGTTTCCTTTATTTTATTTTTTGTATCCCTCCCTCTCCACTTCAGAGACCAACTTTTTCCTCGTAAAAGTTGGTTTGCGATTAGCGTCAACTAAATCCCGCCCTCCTCAGAGCCAGCCTCCCAGCACCACATGTGAGTACCAAATGGGCGTACACAACACATAGTAACTGTGCGCGGATAAGAAACCATATCTGGCTGTCATTACAGGGGCTGCCGTACTGCAGAGAGGAGGGGCGAGCGGGTAAGATTAGTGTATCCAGTGAGAACCAAAGTTAATCTGAGATGAATGGAAAAACACTACCGTGTTGATACTATGGTATCAGACCCGAAGATGGAATCGAGGACGATTTCGAAACTGTCTAACCTTTTGCAATTAATTGGAGATTAAGTTCTTTTCTCGGTTTACGAACAGGATTTTTTTTTTAATAATCAATTGGATAATATATATATGTGTGTAGCGAGAAAGATTCCAAACAATATGTCGTAGAAACACTAATTGTATTGCCCTTACCCCCCCCCCCCTTTTAGTGTATTCTACGGATTGTACGGGACCTCGAAGAACTGACTTGCTTAAGGAGCCCGCGATCGGAGTCCATATTTCCTCGCCCATGGAGTCCATATTTTCCTTCGGAAGATCACCCGACTTTCGACTGACGGTATAAGCGGCGTGCACAGCAGCGGGCTCACTGGCGGTGCCTCTCATAAAGGACTCATATATGACAGTGAAAGGCAGTCAGTCTATCATTGTGCCATATCTAGAGGCAATGTGACCAAATTTCAAAAAGTCCTTATTTTTTAATTTCAATATAATTAACACCAAGTTATATTTACCTTACTGACTTTTCACGGACAGCAAATTAACAAAAAAAAATCAACAGCAAATATACAAAACCTATATACACGTGCATGAGTAGCGAATGATTTCTGCCATAATACTAGTCTTTGTATTCGGGAAAGAGAAATAGAAAATCAATAGTGATCATTTATTATAATGAAGAAACAACTCTCCTGTCGTATATATATACATATAATATTTCCTATTCTTCTCTCTCTACTTCGAAGACTAACCTTCTCCTCGCATGAGGAGTCCGAGATTGGCGTCCAGCGTGTCTCCTCGCCCTCCGAACTGCCCTCCTTCGGAAGATCATTGGACTGGACTGGACTGATATGATATCTGGCGTACACAATAGCGGTGTCTCTGTATCTGGAGTATCAGGCATTACTTGTAAACGTAAAGGAC
Organism: Penaeus vannamei; assembly: GCF_042767895.1. Lineage (NCBI taxonomy): Eukaryota > Metazoa > Arthropoda > Malacostraca > Decapoda > Penaeidae > Penaeus > Penaeus vannamei. The sequence goes on from NC_091553.1 coordinate 34,113,507, forward strand.
TCATATCTGATTGTGAAAGACCGTCATTCAGCGCTGGTTCCGATGTCTTCCGGAATGGGGAGGTGGCAGGTGAGATCATTGTACCTTGTTCAGGGATAATGTTAAGATTTCAGGAAGATCTGATATATGAGTTCGTTTTCTGCAGAGGTACCACTCGGTCAGGTAAGGTCAAGCAACTGAGAACATAAGTGGTTTTGATTATGTTCCGGTTATTTAGAATATAATTAGCACATTTTAGTGAAGATAGTATATATCTGTTGGTCTACATACAGTTGTGTATATATACATAATATATATGTATCTGTATATATATTCACACACACACATATATATAAATGAATGTATATATATGCGAATACTTGATTATATATTATATATTTAATATATGATTGTATGTAGAGTAGGGATTCATCACACACCCGTGTGATATATACATATATATATATATATATATATATATATATATATATATATATATATATATATATATATATATATATATATATATGGCGAGATCGCTATGCGTTGTTTCTTCTGTACGTGAGCATCAGATACGTCACCGAAGCGTTTTGATTACAAGTAAATAGTATATATTAGTAGAAACTGACAAGCAAAAATAATCTATTTTTGAATGGGATCTTCAGTTGTGTAAATATTTAAACCCTCAAATTTGTTCGAAATACATTACTGTTATATATATATATATATATATATATATATATATATATATATATATATATATATATATATATATATATATGCGTAGGTAATTCGTGCGTGTGTTTTGAGCATCCCACTGAAAATATTTGATAATTTTCATTTATTACTTTCGTGCAATATCTACGATTCACTATAATTAAAACATTTCACAGACGCGCTTGATGCTCAGGTACAACAAAAACAACGCACAGCGAATTCGTACAAATTCAGACCAGCAACCTCACTTGCGTAAGGAGTCCATCTCCTCATATCTCCTCGCCCTCCGGACTGCACTCCTTCAGAAGATCATCGGACTTTCGACTGAAGGTACGATAAGCGGCGTACACTGCAGCGCGCTCACTGGGGGTGTCTCTCATAAAGAACTCACATGTGACAGTGAAAGGCCGTAAGTCTGTACAGGTTCCAATGTATTTCGAAATGGTGAGGTGGTCTTTATCACTGTGCCATATTAACAAGTAATGTGGCCACATTTCAAAGTCCTTAATTCTTTAATTACTATACAATAAACAACGGGTTATAGTTACCTTGCTGATTACAACAAACGCTTTTTCATATGAAAATAATCTAGATGTTTTACGCTGCTTATTTCACTCCACTTAAAAGCCGTCACCGACAGCAAATTAACAACAAAAATCAACAGCAAATATACAAAACCTATATACACGTGCATGAGTAGCGAATGATTTCTGCCGTAATACTAGTCTTTGTATTCGGGAAAGAGAAATAGAAAATCAATAGTGATCATTTATTATAATGAAGAGACAACTCTCCTGTCGTATATATATGCATATAATATTTCCTATTCTTCTCTTTCCACTTCGAAGACTAACCTTCTCCTCGCATGAGGAGTCCGAGATTGACGTCCAGCGTGTCTCCTCGCCCTCCGGACTGCCCTCCTTCGGAAGATCATTGGACTGGACTGGACTGATACGATATGTGGCGTACAAAACATCGGGCTCACTGGAAGTGTCTCTGTATCTGGAGTATCAGGCATTACTTGTAAACGGAAAGGACTCATATGTGACTGTGAAAGACCGTCAGTCTGCGCTGGTTCCGATGTCTTCCGGAATGTGGAGGTGGCAGGTGAGATCATTGTGCCTTGTTCAGGGATAATGCGAAGATTTTAGGAAGATCTGATATATGAGCTCGTTTTCTGCAGAGGTACCACTCGGTCAGATAAGGTCATGAGAACATAAGTCGTACCGATTTTGTTCCGGTTATTTATAATATAATTAGTAAATTTAAGTGAAGACAGTGTATACCTGTTGGTCTACATACATGTGTACATGTACATAATATATATGCATTTGTATATATATTCATACACACATACACACACACACACACACACACACACACACACACACACACACATATATATATATATATATATATATATATATATATATATATATATATATATATATATATATATATGAGTGTATATATATGCGTATACTTGATTATATATGATTATATATACGTGAATTATGATTGTGTAATTATAATAAGGTTTCATCACACACACGTGTGATATATATATATATATATATATATATATATATATATATATATATATATATATATATATATATATATATATATATATATATATATATATATATATATATATATATATATATATATATATATATATATATATATATAACGAGTTCGCTATGCACTGTTTCTTCTGCACACGAGCATCAGATACGTCATTGAAGCGTTTTAATTATAAGTGAACCGTGTATATTAGAAGAAAGTGACAAGCAAAAATAATCTGATATTGTTGAATGGGATCTTCAGTTGTGGAAATATTTAAACTTTCGACTGAAGGCACGATATTTAGCGTTCACAACAGCGGGCTTACTGGTGGTGTCTCTGTATCTGTAGTGTTTGGAATTGTAAACATAAAGGACTCATATCCAACAGTGAAAGACCGCCAGTCTGTGCAGGTTCCGATGTCTTCCGGAATGGCGAGGTGGTCTATATCACTGTGCCTTGTGTAGGGGTAATGTGCAGATTTCTAGTATTTATTAAGTACCTGTTAATTCAATTAGAATGAGCGCATTCATGCCAGAAAAATATATTACTGTTGGTATGATACTTCGGTGTGTGTATATGGTTACACACATACACATATGCATATATATATGTGTGTCTGTGTTTCTGCACATGTTTGTGTATATGTATATGTATCCACTTACATGCTGCACCGTTACAACATGAATTATTAAGAGTAATATCTCACATAATGAGAGGACGTAATGGAAACTAGTACTCCTTCCGGATTAGGAATAAAATTTCTGGGAATGATCAGTGTAGATACACAGTTATTTGAACTGCATCCATAAGTGGATGTAGTTTAGAGATAATATAACAATATAATTCCATGGCCTTCGACACCACTCTTATGTTAATGTATATCATATATATCATATTTTTATGTGGTACGACAAACGCATGCTATTTGGTAACTTTCATACTTTTTCGTTAATCAAACTGGAGTAAGGAAACGCAAGTTCATTCCATGAAAGTCCATTTTCTACCGATACCGTATATAAGGTACGGCTTGTGGGGAAAATACCATAGTCTAGGACATTTTCAGTTCTCTTTGCTTATATATTATATCGAAGAAAATGAGCATGTCAAGACGGTATCTAAAGTATTTTTTTCTCGAACTACGTATGGATGAAGAAACTGTATTTGGACATCCGCCCTCGGTAAATTAACTAAAGATATACAGATAAGATAGAGAGAGAAAGAGAGAGATTCCGAATGATCTGTGATATAATAACACCTATGGCAACTGGTATTCCGTCAGTAGTAGCCTACCAGTTGCCATTACTAAAGGAATAAAAAGTTTGGGGAATGATTAGCCTAGGCTCAGATGAGAATTAATCCACTTTTAAGTCCCCTAAGTGTCAGTCTCACGGAAGTCCAGCTCTATAGAAAAGCTAAATCAAATGACTGCCACAAAGTTTCCAATGCACTGATATCTAAAGAAAAGAATTCTTAATTATCGACATCAAGTTTTTCAATACATGTATAATAATAATTATGAAGGAAACGGAAAAGAGCATTGATAATAATGAAGCATAAAATTTCTATTTAGATACTTGCAAAATCTAGTTTCCCTCTCCATCTCAGAGACTAATCTTTCCCTCGTAAAGGGAGTCTGTGGTTAGTGTCCACTAAATGCTGCCCTCCTGAGAGCCAGCCTCCCAGCATCACATGTGAGTACGAGATGGGCGTACACAACACTTAGTGACTGTGCCTGGATAAGAAACCATATCTGGCTGTCATTGCAGGGGCTGGCGTATTGCAGAGAGGAGGGGAAACCGGGTGAGATCAGTGTCCAGTGAGGGCACACCTAGCATAATTTTAATAACATGGTCCAGCAATGTTTACAAAATAGTCAGATATCATTTATGTGTCAGACATCGGCCAGAATTGACACGAACAGCAGTCGCTGACCTGTTTTGGCCTACTACAATCTTGATCCAGAATGGGATGACGAGGAAATCGGCCAGACCAATTTAAGACGAGGCTATCATCTAACTCTATGCTTTCAACCTGGAATAAATAGCGTATGTATTACACATAGTGACTTCTTTGTTATCGCATACTTTTATGTTGCTTATTTCTCTCCACTGAAAAGCCGTCACGGACAGCAAATAAAATAAAAAAAACAGCAAATATACAAAACCTTTAGGCGCGTGCGTGAGTACGGAGATTGTGAGTGATTTATGCCGTAATACTCGTCTTTCTATTCCGGTAAAAGAAATAGAAAATCATAAGTGATCATTTAATATAATGAAGAGACAACTCTCCTGTCGTATATATATACATATAATATTTCCTATTCCTCTCTCTCCACTTCGAAGACTAACCTTCTCCTCGCATGAGGAGTCCGAGATTGGCGTCCAGCGTGTCTCCTCGCCCTCCGGAAGATCATTGGACTGATAAAATATGTGGCGTACACATCAGCGGGCTCACTGGCGGTGTCTGTATCTGGAGTATTAGGCATTACTTGTAAACGGAAAGGACTCATATCTGACTGTGAAAGACCGTCAGTCTGCGCTGGTTCCGATGTCTTCCGGAATGGGGAGGTGGCAGGTGAGATCATTGTGCCTTGTTCAGGGATAATGCGAAGATTTAGGAAGATCTGATATATGAGCTCGTTTTCTGCAGAGGTACCAATGGTCAGATAAGGTCAAGCGACTGAGAACATAAGTGGTACCGATTATATTCCGGTTATTTAGAATATAATTAGCACATTTAAGTGAAGACAGTGTATACCTGTTGGTCTACATACAGGTGTGTATATGTACATAATATTGTATTTGTATATATATTCACACACATATTTATATGTATATAAATATATGCGAATACTTGATTATATATGTGATATATGATTATATATTTGATATATACATTGTTTCTTCTGCACACGAGCATCAGATACGTCATTGATGTGTTTTGATTATAAGTAAATCGTAGATATTAGAAGAAAGTGACAAACAAAAATGATCTAATATTGTTGAATGGGATCTTCGGTTTTGTAAATATTTAAACGTTCAAATTTACTCGAAATATATTACTGTTATATATATGCCTAGGTAATTCGTGCGTGTGTTTTGAGCATCCCACTAAAAATATTTGATAATTTTTATTTCTTACTTTCTTCCAATATTTACGATTCACTATAATTAAAACATTTCACAGACGCGTTTGATGCTCATGTACAACAAAAACAACGCACAGCGAATTCGTACAAATTCAGATCAAGCCATCGATCGGAGTCCATCATACCTCATATTTCCTCGCCCTCCGGACTGCCCTCCTTCGGAAGATCACCGAACTTTCGTACACAGCAGCGGGCTCACTGGCGGTGTCAATCATAAAGGACTCATATCTGACACTGAAAGGCCGTCAGTCTGTACAGGTTCCGATGTATTTCGAAATGGCGAGGTGTCCTTTATCCTTGTGCCATATTTAGAGGCAATATGGCCAAATTTCAGTAAGTCCTTATTTCTTTTATTTCAATATAATAAACAAAGAGTTATATTTACCTTGCTGACTTCAACAAACGCTTTTCTCATATGAAAACAATCTATATGTTTCATGCTTCGTATTTCTCTCCACTTGAAAGCCGTCACGGACAGCAAATTGACAAAAAAAAATTAACACCAAATATACAAAACCTATATACACGTACATGAGTAGCGAATGATTTCTGCCGTAATACTAGTCTTTGTATTCGGGAAAGAGAAATAGAAAATCCATAGTGATCATTTATTATAAAGGAAGAGACAACTCTCCTGACATATATACATATATATATATATATATATATATATATATATATATATATATATATATATATCAAAGTCAGTGCAATTAGTGTTTCTACATATTATTTGGAAACTTTCTCACTCCACACGCATATATATTACCTATAATACTATATATATTACCTATATTAGTTAATTGGCTGATTGTTAGGCGAGAAAAGACCTTAATATCTCAGATTTATTGCAGAAAGTGAGACAATTTCGGAATTATATCTTTCACAGTCAGATATGAGTCCTTTACGTTTACAAGTAATGTGTGATACACCAGATACAGAGACACCGCTAGTGAGCCCGCTGTTGTGTACGCCACCTATCGTATCAGTCCAGTTCATCCAATGATCTTCCGAAGGAGGGCAGTCCGGAGGGCGAGGAGACACGCTGGACGCCAATCTCGGACTCCTCATGCGAGAAGGTTAGTCTTCGAAGTGAAGAATAGGAAATATTATATATATATATATATATATATATATATATATATATATATATATATATATATATATATATATGTATATATATATATATATATATATATATATATATATATATATATAATATTTCCTATATATATATATATATATATATATATATAATATTTCCTATTCTTCACTTCGAAGACTAACCTTCTCGCATGAGGAGTCCGAGATTGGCGTCCAGCGTGTCTCCTCGCCCTCCGGACTGCCCTCCTTCGGAAGATCATTGGATGAACTGGACTGATACGATAGGTGGCGTACACAACAGCGGGCTCACTAGCGGTGTCTCTGTATCTGGTGTATCACACATTACTTGTAAACGTAAAGGACTCATATCTGACTGTGAAAGATATAATTCCGAAATTGTCTCACTTTCTGCAATAAATCTGAGATATTAAGGTCTTTTCTCGCCTAACAATCAGCCAATTAACTAATATAGGTAATATATATAGTATTATAGGTAATATATATGCGTGTGGAGTGAGAAAGTTTCCAAATAATATGTAGAAACACTAATTGCACTGACTTTGAGAATCGTTTGGTGTAAGGAGAGATACAAATCAATAGTGATCATTTATTATAACGAAGAGACAACTCTCCTGTCGTGTATATATATATACATATAATATTTCCAATTCCTCTCTCTCCACTTCGAAGACTAACCTTCTCCTCGCATGAGGAGTCCGAGATTGGCGTCCAGCGTGTCTCCTCGCCCTCAAGCGACTGAGAACATAAGTGGTACCGATTATGTTCTGGTTGTTTAGAATATAATTAGCACATTTAAGTGAAGACAGTATATACCTGTTGGTCTACATACAGCTGTGTATATGTACATAATATATATGTATTAGTATACACGCAAACACACACACACACACACACACACACACACACACACACACACACACACACATATATATATATATATATATATATATATATATATATATATATATATATATATATATATGCGAATACTTGATTATATATGATTATATATGTGGTATATGGTTGTATATGGAGTAAGGATTCATCACACACCCGTGTGATATATATATATATATATATATATATATATATATATATATATATATATATATATATATATATATTTATATATATATATATATATATATATATATATATATATATATATATATATATATATATATATATATATATATATAGCGAGTTCGCTATGCGTTGTTTCTTTTGTACGCTAGCATCAGATACATCAATGAAGCATTTTAATTATAAGTGAAGCGTAGATATTAGAAGAAAGTGACAAGCACAAAAAAAAACTAATATTGTTAAATGGGATCTTCGGTTGTGTAATTATTTAAACGTTCAAGTTTACTCGAAAAACATTACTGTTATATATACCCGTGGGTATATATTTCTATTTATTCATTTTTCCAATATCTACGATTCATTATAATCAAAACATTTCACAGACGCGTTTGATGCTCATATAGTAGAAAAACAACGCACAGCGAATTCGTACAAATTCAGACCATCAACATGACTTGTATAGGGAGCCCGCGATCGGAGTCCATCATACCTCAAATTTCCTCGCCCTCTGGACTGGTAAATAAAGTGGTCTTTATCATTGTGCCATATTTACAGGTAATGTGGACACATTTCAAAAAGTCCTTATTTCTTTAATTGTAATACAATAAACAACGGTCCATATTTACCTTGCTGATTTCAACAAACGCTTTTTCATATGAAAATAATCTAGATGTTTCATGCTGCTTATTTCACTACACTTAAAAGCCGTCACGGACAGCAAATTAACAAAACAAATCAACACCAAATATACAAAACCTATATACACGTGCATGAGTAGCGAATGATTTCTGCCACAATACCAGTCTTTGTATTCGGGAGAGAGAAATAGAAAATCAATAGTGATCATTTATTATAATGAAGAGACAACTCTCCTGTCGTATATATATACATATAATATTTCCTAGTCTTCTCTCTCCACTTCGAAGACTAACCTTCTCCTCGCATGAGGAGTCCGAGATTGGCGTCCAGCGTGTCTCCTCGCCCTCCGGACTGCCCTCCTTCGGAAGATCATTGGACTGGACTGGACTGATACGATATATTGCGTACACAACATCGGGCTCACTGGCGGTGTCTCTGTATCTGGAGTATCAGGCATTACTTGTAAACGGAAAGGACTCATATCTGATTGTGAAAGACCGCCAGTCTGCGCTGGTTCCGATGTCTTCCGGAATGTAGAGGTGGCAGGTGAGATCATTGTGCCTTGCTTAGGAATATTGTGATGATTTTAGGAAGATCTGATATATGAGTTCGTTTTCTACAGAGGTACCTCTCGGTTAGGTAAGGTCAGGCGACTGAGAACAAAAGTGGTACCGATTATGTTCCGGTTATTTAGAATACAATTAGCACATTTAAGTGAAGATAGTATATACATGTTGGTCTACATACAGGTGTGTATATGTACATAATATATATGTATTTGTATATATATTCACACATATATTTATATATATGAATATAAATGAATGTATATATATATATATATATATATATATATATATATATATATATATATATATATATATATATATATATATATGCGAATACTTGATTATATGTGATATACGATTGTATATAGAGTAAGAATTCACCATACAAACGTGTGATACATACATACATACATACATATATATATATATATATATATATATATATATATATATATATATATATATATATATATATATATATATATATATAGCGAGTTCGCTATGCGTTGTTTCTTCTGTACACGAGCATCAGATACGTTTTAATTATAAGTGAATCGTATATATTAGAAGAAAGTGACAAACAAAAATGATCTAATATTGTTGAATGGGATCTTCGGTTGTGCAAATATTTAAACGTTCAAATTTACTCGAAATATATTATTGTTATATATATGCGTAGGTAATGCGTGCGTGTGTGTTTGAACATCCCACTGAAAATATTTGATAATTCTTATTTATTACTTTCTTCCAATATCTACGATTCACTATAATTAAAACATTTCATAGACGCGTTTCATGCTCATGTACAACAAAAACAACGCACAGCGAATTCGTACAAAGTCAGACCAGCAACCTTGATTTTTCCAAATCACATGTTTATAGTGCCAGTTAATAAACCATTGGCCGTTGTATATATGTTTGCAATGGAAAATGATGTGTTAATAAATACTAACTTTAATTTATCTTTATTTTATCTGACCTCTTTAATGCGTCAGACATCTTTGACCTTAAAATAAGATAACAAGAAACTCAACCAGACTAATTTTAGACGAGGCTGACCTCGTTTTTCAATCTGGAATACTATAGTGTTTGATATCGTATACTTTTGCATGGAAAGAAAAGAGCTAAATTGAAAATACTAAACTAATTGACTGCTAAAATCTTACAGTTCACTTATTTCTAAAAAGGGCATTGCTTTGTTAAATAATACTATAATAAAGGAGACAAAGATCACTGCGTAGGGATGAAGAAACCATATTTGGATGTCCGCAATTGGCAAATGAATAAACAAAAGATGCAAAGGTCAAAGAGAAAGAGAGATTCCGAATAATCTTATCCCTCCATCTACAAACATATGCATATCTCTTTAACCTCGAAGAACTGACTTACAGAAGGAGCCCGCGATCGGAGTCCATCATATCTCCTCGCCCTCCGGACTGCCCTCCTTGCAATATAATAAACAAGGAGTTATATTTAACTTGCTGACTTCAACAAACGCTTTTTTCATATAAAAATAATCTAGATGTTTCATGCTTTGTATTTCTCTCCACTTAAAAGCCGTTACGGACAGCAAATTAACAAAAAAAAAAATCAACACCATATATACAAAACCTACATACATCTGCATGCGTAGCGAATGATTTCTGCCACAATACTAGTCTTTGTATTCGGGAGAGAGAAATAGAAAATCAATCGTGATCATTTATTATAATGAAGAGACAACTCTCCTGTCGTATATATATGCATATAATATTTCCTATTATTCTCTCTCCACTTCGAAGACTAACCTTCTCCTCGCATGAGGAGTCCGAGATTGACGTCCAGCGTGTCTCCTCGCCTTCCGGACTGCCCTCCTTCGGAAGATCATTGGACTGGACTGGACTGATACGATATGTGGCGTACACAACAGCGGGCTCACTGGCGGTGTCTCTGTATCCGGAGTATCATGCATTACTTGTAAACGGAAAGGACTCATATCTGACTGTGAAAGCCCCTCAGTCTGCACTAGTTCCCCTGTCTTCCGGAAAGGGGAGGTGGCAGGTGAGATCATTGTGCCTTGTCCAGGGATAATGCGAAGATTTTAGGAAGATCTGATATATGAGCTCGTTTTCTACAGAGGTACCACTCGGTCAGGTAAGGTCAAGCGACTGAGAACATAAGTGGTTTTGATTATGTTCTGGTTATTTAGAATATAATTAGCACATTTTAGTGAAGATAGTATATATCTGTTGGTCTACATACAGTTGTGTGTATATACATAATATATATGTATCTGTATATATATTCACACACACACATATATATAAATGAATGTATATATATGCGAATACTTGATTATATATTATATATTCAATATATGATTGTATGTAGAGTAGGGATTCATCACACACCCGTGTGATATATACATATATATATATATATATATATATATATATATATATATATATATATATATATATATATATATATATATATATATATAAATATATATATATATATATATATATATATATATATATATATCTAAATATATATATATACATATATATAGCGAGATCGCTATGCGTTGTTTCTTCTGTACGTGAGCATCAGATACGTCACCGAAGCGTTTTGATTACAAGTAAATAGTATATATTAGTAGAAACTGACAAGCAAAAATAATCTATTTTTGAATGGGATCTTCAGTTGTGTAAATATCTAAACCCTCAAATTTGTTCGAAATACATTACTGTTATATATATATGCGTAGGTAATTCGTGCGTGTGTTTTGAGCATCCCACTGAAAATATTTGATAATTTTCATTTATTACTTTCGTGCAATATCTACGATTCACTATAATTAAAACGTTTCACAGACGCGCTTGATGCTCAGGTACAACAAAAACAACGCACAGCGAATTCGTACAAATTCAGACCAGCAACCTCACTTGCGTAAGGAGTCCATCTCCTCATATCTCCTCGTCCTCCGGACGGCACTCCTTCAGAAGATCACCGGACTTTCGACTGAAGGTACGATAAGCGGCGTACACAGCAGCGCGCTCACTGGGGGTGTCTCTCATAAAGGACTCACATATGACAGTGAAAGGCCGTAAGTCTGTACAGGTTCCAATGTATTTCGAAATGGTGAGGTGGTCTTTATCACTGTGCCATATTCGAAATATATTACTGTTATATATATGCATAGGTAATGCGTGCGTGTGTGTTTGAACATACCACTGGAAATATTTGATAATTATCATTTATTACTTTCTTGCAATATCTACGATTCACTGTATTTAAAACATTTCATAGACGCGTTTGATGCTCATGTACAACAAAAACAACGCACAGCGAATTCAAACAAATTCAGACCAGCAACCTGACTTGTATAGGGAGCCCGCGATCGGAGTCCATCATACCGCACATTTCCTCGCCCTCTGGACTGGTAAATAAAGTGGTCTTCATCATTGTGCCATATTTACAGGTAATGTGGACACATTTCAAAAAGTCCTTATTTCTTTAATTGTAATACAATAAACAACGGGCCATATTTACCTTGCTCATTTCAACAAACGCTTTTTCCATATGAAAATAATCTAGATGTTTCATGCTGCGTATTTCTCTCCACTTAAAAGCCGTCACGGACAGCAAATCAACAAAACAAATCAACACCAAATATACAAAACCTATATACACATGCATGAGTAGCGAATGATTTCTACCGTAATATTAGTCTTTGTATTCGGGAAAGAGAAATAGAAAATCAATAGTGATCATTTATCATAATGAAGAGACAACTCTCCTGTCGTATATATATACATATAATATTTCCTATTCTTCTCTCTCCACTTCGAAGACTAACCTTCTCCTCGCATGAGGAGTCCGACATTGGCGTCCAGCGTGTCTCCTCGCCCTCTGGACTGCCCTCCTTCGGAGGATCATTGGACTGGACTGGACTGATACGATATGTGGCGTACACAACAGCGGACTCACTGGCGGTGTCTCTGTATCTGCAGTATCAGGCATTACTTGTAAACGGAAAGGACTCATATCTGACTGTGAAAGACCGTCAGCCTGCGCTGGTTCCGATGTCTTCCGGAATGTAGAGGTGGCAGGTGAGGTCATTGTGCCTTGTGTCAGGGATAATGCGAAGATCTTGGGAAGTTCTGATATATGAGCTCGTTCTGCAGAGGTACCACTCGGTCAGATAGGGTCAAACGACTGAGAACATAAGTGGTACCGATTATGTTCCGGTTATTTAGAATATAATTAGCACATTTAAGTGAAGACATTATATACCTACTGGTGTGTATATGTACATAATATATATGTATTTGTATATATATTCACACACACACACACACACACATACACACACAGTGAATCGTTGATATTAGAAGAAAATGACAAGCAAAAATAATCTAATATTGTTGAATGGCATCTTCGGTTGTGTAATGATTTAAACGTTCAAGTTTACTCGAAAAACATTACTGTTATACCCGTATGTATATATTTCTATTTATTATTTTTTCAAATATCTACGATTCATTATAATCAAAACATTTAACAGACGCGGTTGATGCTCATGTACAACAAAAACAACGCACAGCGAATTCACACAAATTCATACCAGCAACCTGACTTGTATAGGGAGCCCGCGATCGGAGTCCATCCACCTCACATTTCCTCGCCCTCTGGACTGGTAAATAATGTGGTCTTTATGATTGTGCCACATTTACAGGTAATGTGGACACATTTCAAAAAGTCCTTATTTCTTGTAATACAATAAACAACGGTCCATATTTACCTTGCTCATTTCAACAAACGCTTTTTCCATATGAAAATAATCTAGATGTTTCGTGCTGCTTATTTCACTACACTTAAAAGCCGTCACGGACAGCAAATTAACAAAACAAATCAACACCAAATATACAAAACCTATATACACGTGCATCAGTAGCGAATGATTTCTGCCGTAATTCTAGTCTTTATATTCGGGAAAGAGAAATAGAAAATCAATAGTGATCATTTATTATATTGAAGAGACAACTCTCCTGTCGTATATATATACATATAACATTTCCTATTCTTCTCTCTCCACTTCGAAGACTAACCTTCTCCTCGCATGAGTCCAAGATTGACGTCCAGCGTGTCTCCTCGCCCTCCTTCGGAAGATCATTGGACTGGACTGATACGATATATGGCGTACACAACAGCGGGCTCACTTTTGGTGTCTCTGTATCTGGAGTATCAGACATTACTTGTAAACGTAAAGGACTCATATCTGACTGTCCAAGACCGTCAGTCTGCGCTGGTTCCGATGTCTTCCGGAATGGGGAGGTGAGATCATTGTGCCTTGTTGAGGGATAATGCGAAGACTTTCGGAAGATCTGATATATGAGCTCGTTTTCTGCAGAGGTACCACTCGGTCAAGTAAGGTCAAGCGACTGAGATCATAAGTGGTACCGATTATGTTCCGGTTATTTAGAATACAATCAGCACATTTAAGTGAAGACAGTATATACCTGTTGGTTTACATACAGGTGTGTATATGCACATAATATATATGTATTTGTATATATATTCACACACACACACACACATACACACACACACACACATACACACACACACACACACACACACACACACACACACACACACACACACACACATATATATATATATATATATATATATATATATATATATATATATATATATATAAATGTATATATATGCGAATACTTGATTATACATGTGATTTATGACTGTATATAGAGTAAGGATTCATTATACACACGTGTGATATACACACACACACACACACACACATATATATATATATATATATATATATATATATATATATATATATATATATATATATATATATATATATATAGCGAGTTCGCTATACGTTTTTTCTTCTGTACACGAGCATCAGATACGTCATAGAAGCGTTTTAATTATAAGCAAATCGTAGATATTAGAAAAAAGTCACATGCAGAAATTATTTAATACTGTTGAATAGGATATTTGGTTGTGTAAATTTACTCGAAATATATTCACTATAATTAAAACGTTTCACAGACGCGTTTGATGCTCATGTACAACAAAAACAACGCACACAGAATTCGTACAAAGTCAGACCAGCAACCTTTATTTTTCCAAATCACATGGGTTTATAGTGCCAGTCTATAAGCCATTGGCCGTTGTGTATACATTTGCAGTGGAAAATGATGCGTTAATTAATACTAACTTGCCCTATCGTTATTTCGAATTCCGAATGATAATATCCTTCTTTCTACAAAAATATATATTTCCTATTCCTTTGGGGAGCGTTTGGGGCAAAAAGATACAAATTCATGAGTGGTCATTTATTATAACGAAGAGACAACTCTCCTGTCGCATATATACATATATTTTCCTATTCCTCTCTCTCTACTTCGAAGACTAACCTTCTCCTCGCAAGAGGTGTCCGAGATTGGCGTCCTGCGTGTCTCCTCGCCTTCCGGACTGCCCTCCTTCGGAAGATCATTGGACTGGACTGGACTGGACTGATACGATATGTGGCGTACACAACAGCGGGCTCACTGGCGGTGTCTCTGTATCTGGAGTATCAGGCATTACTTGTAAACGGAAAGGACTCATATCTGACTGTGAAAGACCGTCAGTCTGCGCTGGTCCCGCTGTCTTCCGGACTGAGGAGGTGGCAGGTGAGATCATTGTGCCTTGTTCGGGGATAATGTGAAGATTTTGAGAATATCTGATATATGAGCTCGTTTTCTGCAGAGGTACCACTCAGTCAGATAAGGTCAAGCGACTGAGAACATAAGCGGTGCCGATTATGTTCCGGTTATTTAGAATATAATTAGCACATTTAAGTGAAGACAGTATATACCTGTTGGTCTACATACAGGTGTGTATATGTACATAATATATATGTATTTGTATATATATTCACACACACACACACACACACACACACACACACACACACACATATATATATATATATATATATATATATATATATATATATATATATATATATATATATGAATGTATATATATGCGAATACTTCATTATATATGTGACTTATGACTGTATATAGAGTAAGGATTCATCATACACACGTGTGATACACACACACACACACACACACACACACACACACACACACACACACACACATATATATATATATATATATATATATATATATATATATATATATATATATATATATATATATATATATATATATAGCGAGTTCCCTATGCGTTGTTTCTTCTGCACGCGAGCATTAGATATGTCATTGAAGCGTTTTAATTATAAGTGAATCGTAGATATTAGAAGAAAGTCACATACAAAAATTATCTAATACTGTTGAATAGGATATTCGGTTGTGTAAATTTACTCGAATATATTACTATTATATATATGCATAGGTAAAGCGTTCGTGTGTGTTTGAACATCCCACTGAAAATATTTGAGATTTTTATTTAGTAATTTCTTCCAATATCTACGATTCACTATAATTAAAACATTTCATAGACGCGTTTGATGCTCATATACAACAAAAACAAAGCACAGCGAATTCGTACAAAGTCAGACCAGCAAATTTAATTTTTCCAAATCACATGGGTTTATTGTGCCAGTCAATAAGCCCTTGGCCGTTGTATATATATTTGTAGTGGAAAATGATGCGTTAATTAATACTAACTTGCCCTATCTTTATTTGAATTTGATCTGACCTTTTTAATGCGCCAGACATTGGTTGATTTCTAATTCCTCTTTGACCTTAAAATAAGATAACAAGGAACTCAACCAGACTAATTTTAGACAAGACTGACCTCGTTTTTTCAGTCTTGAATAATATATCGTATACTTTTGCATAGAAAGAAAAGGGCTAAATTAAATAGTCTAACCTAATTGGATGCTAAAATCTTACAGTTCACTTAATTCTAAAAAAAAGACATTATTTTATTAAATAATACTATAATAAAAAGGACAAAAATCACTGCGCAAGGATAAAGAAACCGCATTTGGATGTCCGCCATCGGCAAAATAATAAACAAAAGACATACAAGTCAAAGAAAAAGATTCCGAATGATAATATCCTTCTTTCTACAAAAATATATATTTCCTATTTCTCTCTTTAACCTCGGAGAATTTTATAAAGCATGAACATGGCCACAGGAAAGACCAAGCAAGGAGCCCCGCCCCCTACTTTAATTCTTAAACATTGCTTCTCTTTAGGTAGCCACCTACCCGTAGCGCCCCCTACAACCGCCTCCTACAGTAAAGAGCCCTTAACCCCCCCCCCCCTTTAGTCTATTCTACGGGACCTAGAAGAACTGACTTGCATAAGGAGCCCGCGATCGGAGTCCATCATATTTCCTCACCCACTGGACTGCCCTCCTTCGGAAAATCACCCGACTTGCGACTGACGGTACGATAAGCGGCGTACACAGCAGCGGGCTCACTGGCGGTGTCTCTCATAAAGGTCTCATATCTGGCAGTGAAAGATGTTTTATGCTGCTCATTTCTCTCCACTTAAAAGCCGTCACGGACAGTAAATTAACGAAAAAAAAATCAACAGCAAATATACAAAACCTATATATACGTGCATGAATAGCAAATGATTTCTGTCGTAATACTAGTCTTTGTATTCGGGAAAGAGAAATAGAAAATCATAAGTGGACATTTATTATAATGAGACAACTCTCCTGTCATATATATACATATAATATTTCCTATTCTTCTCTTTCCACTTCGAAGATTAACCTTCTCCTCGCATGAGGAGTCCGAGATTGGCGTCCAGCGTGTCTCCTCGCCCTCCGGACTGCCCTCCTTCGGAAGATCATTGGACTGGACTGGACTGATACGATATGTGGCGTACATAACAGCGGGCTCACTGGCGGTGTCTCTGTATCTGGAGTATCAGGCATTTCTTGTAAACGGAAAGGACTCATATCTGATTGTGAAAGACCGTCAGTCTGCGCTGGTTCCGCTGTCTTCCGGAATGGGGAGGTGGCAGGTGAAATCATTGTGCCTTGCTCAGGGATAATGCGAAGATCTGATATTTGAGTTCGTTTTCTACAGAGGTACCTCTCGGTTAGGTAAGGTCAGGCGACTGAGAACATAAGTGGTACCGATTATGTTCCGGATATTTAGAATATAATTAGCACATTTAAGTGGACAGTATATACCTGTTGGTCTACATACAGGTGTGTATATGTACATAATATATATGTAGTTGTATATATATTCACACACACATACACACACACACACAATATATGTATATATATATATATATATATATATAGATAGATAGATAGATAGATAGATAGATAGATAGATAGATAGATAGATAGATAGATAAAGAAATGTATATATATATGCGAATACTTGATTATACATGTGATTTATGATTGTATATAGAGTAAGGATTCATCATACACACGTGATATATATATATATATATATATATATATATATATATATATATATATATATATATATATATATATATATATATATATATATATAAAGCGAGTTCGCTATGCGTTGTTTCTTCTGTACATGGGAATCAGATACGTCATTGAAGCGTTCTAATTATAAGTGAATCATAGAAAGTGACAAGCAAAAATAATCTAATATTGTTGAATGGGATATTCGGTTGTGTAATTATTTAAACGTTCAAGTTTACTCGAAATACATTACTGTTATATATACCCGTAGGTAATGCGTGCGTATTTGAAGTCATACCTCACATTTCTTCGCCCTCTGGACTGGTAAATAAAGTGGTCTTCATCATTTTGCCATATTTACAAGTAATGTGGACACATTTCAAAAAGTCCTTATTTATTTAATTGTAATACAATAAACAACGGGCCATATTTACCTTGCTGATTTCAACAAGCGCCTTTTCCATATGAAAATAATCTAGATGATTTTATGCTGCTTATTTCACTCCACTTAAAAGCTGTCACGGACAGCAAATTAACAAAACAAATCAGCAAATATACAAATCCTATATACACGTGCATGAGTAGCGAATGATTTCTGCCGTAATACTAGTCTTTGTATTCGGGAAAGAGAAATAGAAAATTAATAGTGATCATTTATTATAATGAAGAGACAACTCTCCTGTCGTATATATATACCTATAATATTTCCTATTCTTCTCTCTCCACTTCGAAGACTAACCTTCTCCTCGCATGAGGAGTCCGAGATTGACGTCCAGCGTGTCTCCTCGCCCTCCGGACTGCCCTCCTTCGGAAAATCATTGGACTGGACTGGACTGACACGATATGTGGCGTACACAACAGCGGGCTCACTGGCGGTGTCTCTGTATCTGGAGTATCAGGCATTACTTGGAAACGGAAAGGACTCATATTTGACTGTGAAAGACCGTCAGTCTGCGCTGGTTCCGATGCCTTCCGGAATGGGGAGGTGGCAGGTGAGATCATTGTGCCTTGGTCAGGAATAATGCGAACACTTTAGGAAGATCTGATATATGAGTTCGTTTTCTGCAGAAGTACCACTCGGTCAGATAAGGTCAAGCGACTAAGAACAAATGGTATTCATTATGTTCCATTTTGATATTTCTTTATCATACTGAAAAAGGCGAAGTTCAAGAGCTACTCTGATTATAACTGAATCATCTAAGAGAACACAAAAGGTTTTCATTACCATTTCATTAATAGCTAAGGATACAACAGAACAAATATGTTATCAGAAATCAGCAAATATGTTTGTCGTCATTCACTAAAGAATAATCCCTATGTTTTACGAAATCTTAATAGCTACGCTTGTACATTTTGCCCTTCGTTGTTAAAGATAAAAAGAATTACCATATAAATATACAAGCTTTGAAATTCATGTACTCCGTCCTCTTGCCATTACTAAAGGAATAAAAGGAATGATCAGCCGAGGCCGAGATGAGAATTAGCCCACTTTCAATTAAAGTTCCCTAAGTGTTAGTCTCACGTAAATCCAGTTCTGTAGAAAAGCTAAACTAAATGACTGCCATAAAGTTTCCAGTGCATTGATATCTGAAGAAATTTATTATTAATTATCAACATTAATTCTCTCAATACATGTATAACAAATATGATAAAGAAAACAGAAAAGAACATTGGGCATAATGTAATATACAATTGCTAATTAAATACTAACAAAATCTAGTCTCCTTTATTTTATCTTTTGTATCCCTCCCTCTCCACTTCAGATACTTTTTCCTCGTAAAAGGAGTCTGCGATTAGCGTCCACTAAATCCCGCCCTCCTCAGAGCCAGCCTCCCAGCACCACATGTGAGTACACAACACTTAGTGACTGTGCCTGGATAAGAAACCATATCTGGCTGTCATTACAGGGGCTGCCGTACTGCAGAGAGGAGGGGCGAGCGGGTAAGATTAGTGTGTCCAGTGAGAACCAAACTAAATCTGAGATGAATGGAAAAACACTACCGTGTCGATACTATGGTAACAGACCCGAAGATGGAATGGAGGACGATTTCGAAACTGTCTAACCTTTTGCAATTAATTTGGAGATATTAAGTTCTTTTCTCGGTTTACGAACAGGAATTTTAAAAAAAAAATAATCAATTGGATAATATATATATATGTGTGTAGCGAGAAAGATTCCAAACAATATGTCGTAGAAACACTAATTGTATTGCCCCTAACCCCCCCCCCCCCCTTTTAGTGTATTCTACGGATTCTACGGGACCTCGAAGAACTGATTTGCATAAGGAGCCCGCGATCGGAGTCCATATTTCCTCGCCCACCAGACTGCCCTCCTTCGGAAGATCACCCGACTTTCGACTGACGGTATAAGCGGCGTACACAGCAGCGGGCTCACTGGCGGTGCCTCTTATAAAGGACTCATATATGACAGTGAAAGGCCGTCAGTCTGTACAGGTTCCGATGTACTTCGGAATGGCGAGGTGGCCTCTATCATTGTGCCATATTTAGAATTTCAAAAAGTCCTTATTTTTTAAATTGCAATATAATAAACACCGAGTTATATTTACCTTACTGACTTCAACAAACGCCTTTATCATATGAAAATAATCTAGATGTTTTATGCTGCTCATTTCTCTCCACTTAAAAGCCGTCACGGACGGAAAATTAACAAAACAAATCAGCAAATATACAAATCCTATATACACGTGCATGAGTAGCGAATGATTTCTGCCGTAATACTCGTCTTTGTATTCGGGAAAGAGAAATAGAAAATCATAAGTGACCATTTATTATAATGAAGAGGCAACTCTCATGTCGTATATATATATATATATATATATATATATATATATATATATATATATATATATATATATATATATATATATATATATATATATATACATATAATATTTCCTATTCTTCTCTCTCCACT
The DNA here is from genome assembly GCF_042767895.1 of Penaeus vannamei. Taxonomy (NCBI): domain Eukaryota; kingdom Metazoa; phylum Arthropoda; class Malacostraca; order Decapoda; family Penaeidae; genus Penaeus; species Penaeus vannamei. The sequence goes on from NC_091553.1 coordinate 34,134,733, forward strand.
TCGAAGACTAACCTTCTCCTCGCATGAGGAGTCCGACATTGGCGTCCAGCGTGTCTCCTCGCCCTCCGGACTGCCCTCCTTCGGAAGATCATTGGACTGGACTGGACTGATACGATATGTGGCGTAAACAACAGCGGGCTCACTGGCGGTGTCTCTGTATCTGGAGTATCAGGCATTACTTGTAAACGGAAAGGACTCATATCTGACTGTGAAAGACCGTCAGTCTGCGCTGGTTCCGATGTCATTGTGCCTTGTTCATTGATAATGCGAAGATTTTAGGAAGATCTGATACATGAGCTCGTTTCCTGATGCGTTTTGAATATAAGTAAATCGTAGATATTAGAAGAAAGTGACAAACAAAAATTATCTAATATTGTTGAATGGGATCTTCGGTTTTGTAAATATTTAAACGTTCAAATTTACTCGAAATATAATACTGTTATATATATATGCCTAGGTATTTCGTGCGTGTGTGTTTGAACATCCCACTGAAAATATTTGATATTTTTTATTTATATGTACGATTCACTATAATTAAAACATTTCACAGACGCGTTTGAAGCTCATGTACAACAAAAACAATGCACAGCGAATTCTTACAAATTCAGATCAGCAACCTCACTTGCGTAAGGAGCCATCGATCGGAGTCCATAACTCATATTTCCTCGCCCTTCGGACTGCCCTCCTTCGGAAGATCACCGAACTTTCGACTGAAGGTACGATAAGCGGCGTGCATAGCAGCGGGCTCACTGGCGGTGTCTCTCATAAAGGACTCATATCTGACAGTGAAAGGTCGTCAGTCTGTACAGGTTCCAATGTATTTCGGAATGGCGAGGTGGTTTTTTCACTGTGCCATATTAATGTGGCCACATTTGAAAAAGTCCTTATTTCTTTAATTGCAATACAATAAACAACGGCTTATAATTTACCTTGCTGACTTTAACAAACGCTTTTTTCATATGAAAATAATCTAGATGCTTTATGCTGCTTATTTCACTCCACTTAAAAGCCGTCGCGGACAGCATATATACAAAACCTATATTCATGTGCATGAGTAGCGAATTCTGCCGTAATACTAGTCTTTGTATTCGGGAAAGAGAAATAGAAAATCAATAGTGATCATTTATTATAATGAAGAGACAACTCTCATGTCGTATATATATACATATAATATTTCCTATTCTTCTCTTTCCACTTCCAACACTAACCTTCTCCTCGCATGAGGAGTCCGAGATTGGCGTCCAGCGTGTCTCCTCGCCCTCCGGACTGCCCTCCTTCGGAAGATCATTGGACTGGACTGGACTGATACGATATGTGGCGTACACAACAGCGGGCTCACTGGCGGTGTCTCTGTATCTGGAGTATCGGGCATTACTTGTAAACGTAAAGGACTCGTATCTGACTGTGAAAGACCGTCAGTCTGCGCTACTTCCGATGTCTTCCGGAATGGGGAGGTGGCAGGTGAGATCATTGTGCCTTGTTCAGGAATAATGCGAAGACTTTCGGAAGATCTGATATATGAGCTCGTTTTCTTCAGAGGTACCACTCGGTCAGGTAAGGTCAAGCGACTGAGAACATAAGTGGTACCGATTATGTTCCGGTTATTTATAATATAATTAGCACATTTAAGTGAAGACAGTATATACCTGTTGGTCTACATACAGGTGTGTATATGTACATAATATATATGTATTTGTATATATATTCACACACACACATACACATACATATATGTATATATATATATATATATATATGTGTGTGTGTGTGTGTGTGTGTGTGTGTGTGTGTGTGTGTGTGTGTATGTATGGATGTATGTATGTATGTATATATATATGCGAATACTTGATTATACATGTGAATTATGATTGTATATAGAGTAAGGATTCATCAGACACACGTGATATTTATATATATATATATATATATATATATATATATATATATATATATATATATATATATATATATATATATAGCGAGTTCGCTATGCGTTGTTTCTTCTGTACATGTGAATCAGTTACGTCATTGAAGCGTTTTAATTATAAGTGAATCGTAGATATTAGAAGAAAGTGACAAGCAAAATCAATCTATTGTTGAATGGGATCTTCAGTTGTGTAAATACTTAAACGCTCAAATTTGCTCGAAATACATTACTGTTATATATATGCGTAGGTAATGCGTGCGTGTGTGTTTGAGCTTCCCACTGAAAATATTTGATAATTTCTATTTATTCCTTTTTCCAATATCTACGTTTCCTTATAATCAAAACATTTCACAGACGCGTTTGATGCTCATGTACAAGAAAAACAACGCACAGCGAATTTAAACAACCTAACTTGTATATGGAGCCCGCGATCGGAGTCCATTTCCTCGCCCTCTGGACTGGTAAAGAAAGTGGTCTTCATCATTGTGCCACATTTACAGGTAATGTGGACACATTTCAAAAAGTCCTTATTTCTTTAATTGTAATACAATAAACAACGGGCCATATTTACCTTGCTGATTTCAACAAACGCCTTTTCCATATGAAAATAATCTAGATGATTTTATGCTGCTTATTTCACTCCACTTAAAAGCCGTCACGGACGGCAAATTAACAAAACATATCAGCAAATATACAAAACCTATATACACGTCCATGAGTAGCGAATGATTTCTGTCGTAATACTCGTCTTTATATTCGGGAAAGAGATATAGAAAATCAATAGTGATCATTTATTATAATGAAGAGACAACTCTCCTGTCGTATATATATGCATATAATATTTCCTATTCTTCTCTTTCCACTTCAAAGACTAACCTCCTCGCATGAGGAGTCCGAGATTGTCGTCCAGCGTGTCTCCTCGCCCTCCGGACTGCCCTCCCTCGGAAGATCATTGGACTGGACTGGACTGATACGATATGTGGCGTACACAACAGCGGGCTCACTGGCGGTGTCTCTGTATCTGGTGTATCACGCATTACTTGTAAACGTAAAGGACTCATATCTGACTGTGAAAGATATAATTCTGAAATTCTCTCACTTTCTGCAATAAATCTGAGATATTAAGGTCTTTTCTCGCCTCACGATCAGCTAATTAACTAATATAAGTAATATATATATTATTATAGGTAATATATATGCGTGTGGAGAGAGAGAGAAGTTTCCAAACAATTGCACTGACTTTGAGAATTATTTGGTGTAAGGAGATACAAATCAATAGTGATCATTTATTATAACGAAGAGAAAACTCTCCTGTCGTGTGTGTGTATATATATATATATATATATATATATATATATATATATATATATATATATATATATATATATATATATATATACATATAATATTTCCTATTCCTCTCTCTCCACTTCGACAACTAACCTTCTCCTCGCATGAGGAGTCCGTGAATGGCATCCAGCGTGTCTCCTCGCCCTACGGACTGCCCTCCTTCGGAAGATCATTGGATTGGACTGGACTGATACGATATGTGGCGTACACAACAGCGGGCTCACTGGCGGTGTCTCTTTATCTGGAGTATCAGGCTTTACTTGTAAACGGAAAGGACTCATATCTGACTGTGAAAGACCGTCAGTCTGCGCTGGTTCCACTGTCTTCCGGAATGTGGAGGTGGCAGGTGAGATCATTGTGCTTTGTTCAGGGATAATGCGAAGTAAGCTCAAGCGACTGAGAACATAAGTGGTACCGATTATGTTCTGGTTGTTTAGAATATAATTAGCACATTTAAGTGAAGACAGTATATACCTGTTGGTCTAGATACAGGTGTGTATATGTACATAATATATATGTATTTGCACACACACACACACACACACATTATATATATATATATATATATATATATATATATATATATATATATATATATATATATATATGCGAATACTTGATTATATATGATTATATATGTGATATATGGTTGTATATGGAGTAAGGATTCATCACACACACACGTGTGATATATATATATATATATATATATATATATATATATATATATATATATATATATATATATATATATATATAGCGAGTTCGCTATGCGCTGTTTCTTCTGTGCGCGAGCATCAGATACATCATTGAAGCGTTTTAATTATAAGTGAATCGTAGATATTAGAAGAAAGTGACAAGCAAAAATAATCTATTGTTAAATGGGATCTTTGGTTGTGTAATTATTTAAACGTTCAAGTTTACTCGAAAAACATTACTGTTATATATACCCGTGGGTATATATTTCTATTTGTTCCTTTTTCCAATATTCATTATAATCAAAACATTTCACAGACGCGTTTGATGCTCATGTACAACAAAAACAACGCACAGCGAATTCGTACAAATTCAGACCAGCAACCTGACTTGCATAAGGAGCCCGCGATCGGAGTCCATCATACCTCAAATTTCCTCGCCCTCTGGAATGGTAAATAAAGTGGTCTTTATCAGTGTGCCATATTTACAGGTAATGTGGACACATTTCAAAAAGTCATTATTTCTAACAACGGGCCATATTTACCTTGCTGATTTCCACAAACGCTTTTTCCATATGAAAATAATCTAGATGTTTCACTACACTTAAAAGCCGTTACGGACTAATATACACGTGCATGAGAAGCGAATGATTTCTGCCACAATACTAGTCTTCGTATTCGGGAGAGAGAAATAGCAAATCAATAGTGATCATTTATTATAATGAAGAGACAACTCTCCTGTCGTATATATATACATATAATATTTCCTATTCTTCTCTCTCCAATTCGAAGACTAACCTTCTCCTTGCATGAGGAGTCCGAAAATTAACAAAACAAATCAACACCAAATATACAAAACCTATATACACGTGCATGAGTAGCGAATGATTTCTGCCGTAATACTAGTGTTTGTATTCGGGAAAGAGAAATGGAAAATCAATAGTGATCATATATTATAGTGAAGAGATAACTCTCCTGTCGTATATATATACATATAATATTTCCTATTCTTCTCTCTCCACTTCGAAGACTAACCTTCTCCTCGCATGAGGAGTCCGACATTGGCGTCCAGCGTGTCTCCTCGCCCTCCGAACTGCCCTCCTTCGGAAGATCATCGGACTGGACTGGACTGCTACGATATGTGGCGTACACAACAGCGGGCTCACTGGCGGTGTCTTTGTATCTGGAGTATCAGGCATTACTTGTAAACGGAAAGGACTCATATCTGACTGAAAGACCGTCAGTCTGCGCTGGTTCCGATGTCTTCCGGAATGGGGAGGTGGCAGGTGAGATCATTGTGAAGACTTTAGGAAGATCTGATATATGAGCTCGTTTTCTGCAGAGGTACCACTCGGTCAGGTAAGGTCAAGCGACTGAGAACATAAGTGGTACCGATTATGTTCCGGTTATTTTGAATATAATTACCACATTTAAGTGAAGACAGTATATACCTGTTGGTCTACATACAGATGTGTACATATACACAATGTATATGTATTTGTATAGATATTTATACACACAGATATATATATATATATATATATATATATATATATATATATATATATATACGAATACTTGATTATATATGATTATATGTGATATATGAATGTATATAGAGTAAGGATTCATCACACACCCGTGTGATATACATAGCGAGTTCACTATGCGTCGTTTCTTCTGTACGCGAGCAGCAGATACGTCATCGAAGCGTATTCATTATAAGTGAATAGTAGATATTAGAAGAAAGTGACAAACAAAAATTATCTATTGTTGAATGGGATCTTCAGTTGTGTAAATATTTAAACGTTCAAATTTACTCGAAATTCATTACTGTTATATATGTGCGTAGGCAATGCGTGCGTGTGTGTTTGAACATCCCACTGAAAACATTTGATAACTTTTATTTATTACTTTCTTCCAGTATCTACGATTCGCCATAATTAAAACATTTCACAGACGCGTTTGTACAACAAAAACAACGCACATCGAATTCAAACAAATTCAGACCAGCAACCTCACTTGCATAAGGAGCCCGTCCATCATACCTGATATTTCCTCGCCCTCCGGACTGCCCTCCTTCGGAAGATCACCGGACTTTTGACTGAAGGTACGATAAGCGGCGTACACAGCAGCGGGCTCACTGGCGGTGTCTCTCATAAATAACTCATATCTGACAGTGAATTGTGGATGTTTTATGCTGCTTATTTCACTTCACTTAAAAGCCGTCAAGGACAGCAAATTAACAAAACAAAACAAATAAAAAAAATCAACAGCAAATATACAAAACCTATATACACGTGCATGAGTAGCGAATGATTTCTGCCGTAATACTAGTCTTTGTATTCGGGAAAGAGAAATAGAAATTCATATGACCATTTATCATAATGAAGAGACAACTCTCATGTCGTGTATATATATATATATATATATATATATATATATATATATATATATATATATATATATATATATATATATATAATACGCAACAGAGCGCTAACTGGCGGTGTCTCTGTATCTGGAGTATCAGGCATTACTTGTAAACGTAAAAGACTCATATCTGACTGTGAAAGACCGTCAGTCTGCGCTGGTTCCGATGTCTTCCGGAATGGGAAATATACACAACCTATATACACGTGCATGAGTAGTGAATGATTTCTGCCGTAATACTAGTCTTTGTATTCGGGAAAGAGATATAGAAAATCAATAGAGATCATTTATTATAATAAAGAGACAACTCTCATGTCGTATATATACATATATTTCTTATTCTTCTCTTTCCACTTCGAAGACTAACCTTCTCCTCGCATGAGGAGTCCGAGATTGACGTCCAGCGTGTCTCCTCGCCCTCCGGAGGATCATTGGACTGGACTGATACGATATGCGGCGTACACAACAGCGGGCTCACTGGCGGTGTCTCTGCATCTGGAGTATCAGGCATTACTTGTAAACGGAAAGGACTCATATCTGACTGTGAATACCCCTCAGTCTGCACTGGTTCCCCTGTCTTCCGGAAAGGGGAGGTGGCAGGTGAGATCACTGTGCCTTGTCCAGGGATAATGCGAAGATTTTAGGAAGATCTGATATTTGAATTCGTTTTCTACAGAGGTACCACTCGGATAGGTAAGGTCAGGCGACTGAGAACATAAGTGGTACTGATTATGGTCCGGATATTTAGAATATAATTAGCACATTTAAGTGGACAGTATATACTTGTTGGTCTACATACAGGTGTGTATATGTGCATAATATATATGTATTTGTATATATATTCACACACACACACACACACTTATATATATATATGTATATATATATATATATATATATATATATATATATATATATATATATATTATATATATATATATATATATATATATATATATATATATATATATATATATATATATATGCGAATACTTCATTATACATGTGATCTATGATTGTATATAGAGTAAGGATTCATCATACACACCTGATATATAATATATATATATATATATATATATATATATATATATATATATATATATATATATATATATATATATATATAGCGAGTTCGCTATGCGTTGTTTCTTCTGTACATGAGAATCAGATACGTCATTGAAGCGTTTTCATTATAAGTGAATCGTAGATATTGGAAGAAAGTAACAAGCAAAACTAATCTGATATTGTTAAATGGGATCTTCAGTTGTGAAAATATTTAAACGTTCGGAAGTTTATTCGAAATATATTACTGTTATATATATGCATAGGTAATGCGTGCGTGTGTGTTTGAACATACCACTGGAAATATTTGATAATTCTTATTTATTACTTTCTTGCAATATCTACGATTCACTATATTTAAAACATTTCATAGATGCGTTTGAAGCTCATGTACAACAGAAACAACGCACAGCGAATTCGTACAAATTCAGACCAGCAACCTCACTTGCGTAAGGAGCCCGCGATCGGAGTCCATCATACCTCAAATTTCCTCGCCCTCTGGACTGGTAAATAAAGTGGTCTTTATCATTGTGCCATATTTACAGGAAATGTGGACACAGTTCAAAAAGTCCTTATTTCTTTAATTGTAATACAATAAAAAACGGGCCATATTTACCTTCCTGATTTCAACAAACGCTTTTTCCATATGAAAATAATCTAGATGTTTCATGCTGCTTATTTCACTCCACTTAAAAGCCGTCACGGACGGCAAATTAACAAAACAAATCAACACCAAATATACAAAACCTATATACACGCGCATGAGTAGCGAATGATTTCTGCCGTAATACTAGTGTTTGTATTCGGGAAAGAGAAATGGAAAACCAATAGTGATCATATATTATAGTGAAGAGATAACTCTCCTGTCGTATATATATACATATAATATTTCCTATTCTTCTCTCTCCACTTCGAAGACTAACCTTCTCCTCGCATGAGGAGTCCGACATTGGCGTCCAGCGTGTCTCCTCGCCCTCCGGACTGCCCTCCTTCGGAAGATCATTGGACTGGACTGGACTGATACGATATGTGGCGTACACAACAGCGGACTCACTGGCGGTGTCTCTGTATCTGGAGTATCAGGCATTACTTGTAAACGGAAAGGACTCATATCTGACTGTGAAAGACCGTCAGTCTGCGCTGGTTCCGATGTCTTCCGGAATGGGGAGGTGGCAGGTGAGATCATTGTGCCTTGTGTCAAGGATAATGCGAAGATCTTGGGAAGTTCTGATATATGAGCTCGTTTTCTGCAGAGGTACCACTCGGTCAGATAGGGTCAAGCGACTGAGAACATAAGTGGTACCGATTATGTTCCGGTTATTTAGAATATAATTAGCACATTTAAGTGAAGACAGTATATACCTGTTGGTTTACATACAGGTGTGTATATGCACATAATATATATGTATTTGTATATATATTCACACACACACACACATACACACACACACACACACACACACACACACACACACACACACACACACACACACACACATATATATATATATATATATATATATATATATATATATATATATATATATAGCGAGTTCGCTATACGTTTTTTCTTCTGTACACGAGCATCAGATACGTCATAGAAGCGTTTTAATTATAAGCAAATCGTAGATATTAGAAGAAAGTCACATGCAGAAATTATCTAATACTGTTGAATAGGATATTTGGTTGTGTAAATTTACTCGAAATATATTCACTATAATTAAAACGTTTCACAGACGCGTTTGATGCTCATGTACAACAAACACAACGCACACAGAATTCGTACAAAGTCAGACCAGCAACCTTTATTTTTCCAAATCACATGGGTTTATAGTGCCAGTCTATAAGCCATTGGCCGTTTATATACATTTGCATTGGAAAATGATGTGTTAATCAATACTAACTTGCCCTATCTATATTTTAATTTGATCTGACCTCTTTAATGCGTCAGACATTGGTTGATCTCTCATTCCCCTAATCTGGAATACTATAGTGTTTGATATCTATAGTGTTTGCATAGAAAGAAAAGGGCTATATGGAAAAGTCTAACCTAATTGGCTGCTAAAATCTTACAGTTCACTTAATTCCAAAAAATGACATTATTTTGTTAAATAATACTATAATAAAAGGACAAAAATCACTGCGCAGCGATGAAGAAACCATATTTGGATGTCCGCCATCGGCAAAGTAATAAACACAAGACATACAGGTCAGAGAGAAAGAGATTTCGAATGATCTTATCCTTCTTTCTACAAAAATATATATTTCATATTTCTCTCTTTAACCTCGGAGAATTTTATAAAGCATGAACATGACCACAGGAAAGACCAAGCAAGGGGCCCGCCCCCTTACTTTCATTCTTAAACATTGTTTCTCTTTTGGTAGCCAGCTACCCGTAGCGCCCCCCACACCCGCCTCCTACACTAAAGAGCCCTTACCCCCCCCCCCCCCCTTAGTCTATTCTGTAGGGACACCGAGCTGACATACATACACTATACAAACGGAGGTAGCCGCCACCACGGGAATAGGGATCCCGACCCTTAGATTTTTCACATACTTATTGTGGTGATATGACCGAGCTTTCTTAGGAGGCTGTGTTTAATGTTAAATAATTTTCTTATTTATAATTGTTTTATCTTGATCATTTACTTTATCATTTTCATTTTTGTTCATATAGATAATATTTACTTTAATTGTAATTTAGATTTTTGTCATGCTATGATATATCTTATGTGTGCGGTTTTATAGAAAGACAAATAAAAATGTTAGATTTATTAAGGTTAAAGTATGTATACTAAAAATAAACAATTACATCTACACGAATGCATATAGACAACACAATATACACGCAAAATACACAAAGAACACAAACGAACTAATTCACAAACGACTGAATAAGCGAGACAAAATATATACACGAAATACAATATACAAAACGAGCACACTCACGATACGAATAAATGAATAATTCAAACGTTACTAGCACAAACATACATACAAAAATGCACGACACTTAACTCGCGTTTGGTCTGTGACGAATAATAGTTTTTGCTTCATTTAATCACAACAGCGGCGGACTAGCGCTCACTTTAGTCAAAAACGCACGTAACATTCTTCTTACGGAAGCACTGGGATACATGACCTGAAAGTCCTTTGTCTCCAACGGTATCCGGCACCGGCAAGGCGGTCTCCTTTTGTCCCGGTTCCTGCAACCATGGGGGTTACCTCGGCAGGCACACCGCTTGTCAGCATACCTAGTCGCCGCTCCAGGTAATTGCTGGTTTGTACGAGCACACTGCTACTACCATGGTTCATGGTGTCATCCGATCGGGCGAACAGGCCATCCGGTCGTCTGCGGTCACAATGTGCGTCTTTAGCTGCACTGTCAGCATCCGAAGCCGTGCACGGGGATGCCCTGAGCCGAGAGAGGTCGCGAGGGGCCAACGAAGGGTCATAGTACCACTACAATTCTATGGATTCTACGGGACCTCGAAGAACTGACTTGCATAAGGAGCCCGGAATCGGAGTCTATCATATTTCCTCGCCCACCGGACTGCCCTCCTTCGGAAAATCACCGGACTTTCGACTTTTCGATAAGCGGCGTACACAGCAGCGAGCTCACTGGCGGTGTCACTCATAAAAGATTCATATCTGACAGTGAAAAGTTGTCAGTCTGTACAGGGTCTTTATCATTGTGCCATATTTACAGGTAATGTGGACACATTTCAAAAAGACCTCATTTCTTTAATTGTAATACAATAAACAACGGGCCATATTTACCTTGCTCATTTCAACAAACGCTTTTTCCATATGAAAATAATCTAGATGTTTCATGCTGCTTATTTCACTACACTTAAAAGCCGTCACGGACAGCAAATTAACAAAACAAATCAACACCAAATATACTAAACCTATATACACGTGCACGAGTAGCGAATGATTTCTGCCATAATACTAGTCTTTGTATTCGGGAAAGAGAAATAGAAAATCAATAGTGATCATTTAATATAATGAAGAGACAACTCTCCTGTCGTATATATATACATATAATATTTCCTATTCTTCTCTCTCCACTTCGAAGGCTAACCTTCTCCTCGCATGAGGAGTCCGAGATTGACGTCCAGCGTGTCTCTTCGCCCTCCGGACTGCCCTCCTTCGGAAGATCATTGGACTGGACTGGACTGATACGATATGTGGCGTACACAACAGCGGGCTCACTGGCGGTGTCTCTGCATCTGTAGTATCAGGCATTACTTGTAAACGGAAAGGACTCATATCTGACTGTGAAAGCCCCTCAGTCTGCGCTGGTTCCGCTGTCTTCCGGAATGGGGAGGTGGCAGGTGAGATCATTGTGCCTTGTTCAGGGATTATGCGAAGATTTTAGGAAGATCTGATATATAAACTCGTTTTCTGCAGAGGTACCTCTCGGTCAGGTAAGGTCAACCGACTGAGGACATAAGTGGTATTGATATGTGAGTGTGCGTGAACATCCCATTAAAAATATTTCATAATTCTTATTTATTACTTTCTTCCATTATCTACGATTCACTATGATTAAAACGTTTCCCAGACGCGTTCGATACTCATGTACAACAAAAATAACACAATGACCTCTTACAAAGTCAAACCAGCAACCTTTATTTTTCTAAATCACGTGGATTATATAGTGACAGTCTATAAGCTATTGGCCGTTGTTTATATGCAATGGAAATGATGTGTTAATTAATACTACCTTGCCCTATCTTCATTTTCATTTAATCTGATCTCATTAAAGTGTCAGATATCGGTCAGAATTATTATATCCAGAAGCTAGTTGACTTCTAATTCAACTTTGACCTTATAATAAGGTGACAATGAACTCAACCAGACTAATTTTAGACGAGACTGACCTCGTTTTTCAAACTTGAATACTATAGTGTTTGATATCGTATACATTTGCATAGAAAGAAAAGGGCTATATTGAAAAGTCTAACCTAATTGGATGCTAAAATCTTACAGTTCACTTATTTGTAAAAAAAAAAAAAAAAAAAAAAAAAAAAAGACATTATTTTGTTAATAATACTATAATAAAAAGACAAAAATCACTGCGCAGAGATGAAGAAACCGTATTCCGCCATCGGCAAATTAATAAACAAAAAATATACAGGTCAGAGAGAAAGATTCCGAATGATTTTATCCTTCTTTCTACAAAAATATATATTTCCTATTCCTCTCTTTAACCTTTTATAAGGCATGAAAACGGCCACAGGAAAAACCAAGCAAGGAGCCCCGCCCCCCTAATTTAATTCTTAAACATTGTTTCTCTTTAGATAGCCAGCTACCTGTAGCGCCCCCACTCCAAGCAAGGAGCCCCGCCCCCCTACTTTAATTCTTAAACATTGTTTCTCTTTAGATAGCCAGCTACCTCGGAGAATTTTATAAAGCATGAACATGACCACAGGAAAGACCAAGCAAGGGGCCCGCCCCCTTACTTTCATTCTTAAACATTGTTTCTCTTTTGGTAGCCAGCTACCCGTAGCGCCCCCCACACCCGCCTCCTACACTAAAGAGCCCTTACCCCCCCCCCCTTTAGTGCATTCTTTGGATTCTATAGGACCTCGAAGAACTGATAAGCGCCGAACACAGCAGCAGGCCCACTGGCGGTATCTCTCATAAAAGACTGATACATGACAGTGAAAGGTATGTATTTCGAAATGGCGAGGTGACCTTTATCATTGTGCCATATTTAGAGACAATGTGGCCAAATTTCAGTAAGTCCTTATTTCTTTAATTGCAATATAATAAACAAGGAGTTATATTTAAATTTGCTGACTTCATATAAAAATAATCTAGATGTTTCATGCTGTGTATTTCTTTCAACTGAAAAGCCGTCACGAACAGCAAATTAACAAAACAAATCAACACCAAATATAATAAACATATATACACGTGCATGAGTAGCGAATGATTTCTGCCATAATACTAGTCTTTGTATTCGGGAAAGAGAAATAGAAAATTAATAGTGATCCTTTATTATAATGAAGAGACAACTCTCATGTCGTATATATATACATATAATATTTCCTATTCTTCTCTTTCCACTTCGAACACTAACCTTCTCCTCGCATGAGGAGTCCGAGATTGACGTCCAGCGTGTCTCCTCGCCCTCCGGACTGCCCTCCTTCGGAAAATCATTGGACTGGACTGGACTGACACGATATGTGGCGTACAAAACAGCGGGCTTACTGGCGGTATCTCTGAATCTGGAGTATCAGGCATTACTTGTAAACGGAAAGGACTCATGTCTGACTGTGAAAGACCGTCAGTCTGCGCTGGTTCCGATGTCTTCCGGAATGGGGAGGTGGCAGGTGAGATCATTGTGCCTTGTTCAGGAATAATACGAACACTTTAGGAAGATCTGATATATGAGTTCGTTTTCTGCAGAAGTACCACTCGGTCAGATAAGGTCAAGCGACTAAGAACAAATGGTATTGATTATGTTCCATTTTGATATTTCTTTATCATACTGAAAAAGGCGAAGTTCAAGAGCTACTCTGATTATAACTGAATCATCTAAGAGAACACAAAAGGTTTTCATTACCATTTCATTAATAGCTAAGGATAAAACAGAACAAATATGTTACAAGAAATCAGCAAATAATATCTTTGTCGTCATTCATAAAAGAATAATCCCTATTTTTTACGAAATCTTAATAGCTACGCTTGTACATTTTGCCCTTCGTTGTTAAAGATAAAAAGAAGTACCATATAGATATACAAGCTTTGAAATTCATGTACTCCATCCGGAGTACCTCTTGTCATTACTAAAGGAATAAAAGGAATGATCATCCGAGGCCGAGATGAGAATTAGTCCACTTTCAGTTAAAGTTCCCTAAGTGTTAGTCTCACGTAAATCCAGTTCTGTAGAAAAGCTAAATTAAATGACTGCCATAAAGTTTCCAGTGCATTGATATCTGAAGAAATTTATTAATTATCAACATTAATTCTCTCAATACATGTATAACAAATATGATAAAGAAAACAGAAAAGAACATTGGTCATAATGTAATATACAATTGCTAATTAAATACTAACAAAATTTAGTCTCCTTTATTTTATCTTTTGTATCCCTCCCTCTCCACTTCAGAGACTTTTTCCTCGTAAAAGGAGTCTGCGATTAGCGTCCACTAAATCCGCCCTCCTCAGAGCCAGCCTCCCAACACCACATGTGAGTACGAGATGAGCGTACACAACACTTAGTGACTGTGCCTGGATAAGAAACCATATCTGGCTGTCATTACAGGGGCTGCCGTACTGCAGAGAGGAGGGGCGAGCGGGTAAGATTAGTGTGTCCAGTGAGAACCAAACTAAATCTGAGATGAATGGAAAAACAGTACCGTGTTGATACTATGGTATCAGACCCGAAGATGGAATCGAGGACGATTTCGAAACTGTCTCACTTTTGCAATTAATCGGAGATATTAAGATATTAAGTTCTTTTCTCGGCTTACGAACAGCAAATCAACAAAAAAAATCAATAGCTAATATATATATACGTGTGTAGAAACACTAATTGCACTGTCTTTGGGGAGCGTTCGATGCAAAAAGATACAAATTCATGAGTGGTCATTTATTATAACGAAGAGACAACTCTCCTGTTGCATATATACATATATTTTCCTATTCCTCTCTCTCTACTTCGAAGATTAACCTTCTCCTCGCATGAGAAGTCCGAGATTGGCGTCCAGCGTGTCTCCTCGCCCTCCGGACTGCCCTCCCTCGGAAGATCATTGGACTGGACTGGACTGATACGATATGTGGCGTACACAAAAGCGGGCTCACTGGCGATGTCTCTGTATCTGGAGTATCAGGCATTACTTGTAAACGGAAAGGACTCATATCTGACTGTGAAAGATCGCCAGTCTGCGCTGGTTCCGATGTTTTCCGGAATGGGGAGGTGGCATGTGAGATCATTGTGCCTTGTTTAGGAAGAATGTGATGATTTTAGGAAAATCTGATATATGAGTTCGTTTTCTACAGAGGTACCTCTCGGTTAGGTAAGGTCAGGTGACTGAGAACAAAAGTGGTACCGATTATGTTCCGGTTATTTAGAATACAATTAGCACATTTAAGTGAAGATAGTATATACCTGTTGGTCTACATACAGGTGTGTATATGTACATAATATATATGTATTTGTATATATATTCACACATATATTTATATATATGAATATAAATGAATGTATATATATATGCGAATACTTGATTATATGTGATATACGATTGTATATAGAGTAAGAATTCACCATACAAACGTGTGATACATACATATATATATATATATATATATATATATATATATAGAGAGAGAGAGAGAGAGAGAGAGAGAGAGAGAGAGAGAGAGAGAGAGAGAGAGAGAGAGCGAGTTCGCTATGCGTTGTTTCTTCTGTACACGAGCATCAGATACGTTTTAATTATAAGTGAATCGTATATATTAGAAGAAAGTGACAAACAAAAATGATCTAATATTGTTGAATGGGATCTTCGGTTGTGTAAATATTTAAACATTCAAATTTACTCGAAATATATTATTGTTATATATATGCGTATGTAATGCGTGCGTGTGTGTTTGAACATCCCACTGAAAATATTTAATAATTCTTATTTATTACTTTCTTCCAATATCTACGATTCACTATAACTAAAACATTTCATAGACGCGTTTCATGCTCATGTACAACAAAAACAACGCACAGCGAATTCGTACAAAGTCAGACCAGCAACATTGATTTTTCCAAATCACATGGGTTTATAGTGCCAGTCAATAAGCCATTGGCCGTTGTATATATATTTGCAATGGAAAATGATGTGTTCATTAATACTAACTTGCCCTATCTTTATTTGATCTGACCTCTTTAATGCGTCATACATCTTTGACCTTAAAATAAGATAACAAGGAACAACCAGACTAATTTTAGACGAGGCTGACCTCGTTTTTCAATCTGGAATACTATAGTGTTTGATATCGTATACTTTTGCATTGAAAGAAAAGAGCTATATTGAAAATACTAAACTAATTAACTGCTAAAATCTTACAGTTCACTTATTTCTAAAAAGGGCATTATTTTGTTAAATATTACGATAATAAAAGAGACAGAATCACTGCGTAGGGATGAAGAAGCCATATTTGAGTGTCCGCAATCGGCAAATTAATAAACAAAGGATGCACAGGTCAATGAGAAAAAGAGATTCCGAATGATCTTATCCCTCCATCTACATATTCATATCCTATTCCTCTCTTTAACCTCGAAGAACTGACTTGCAGGAGGAGCCCGCGATCGGAGTCCATCATACCTCATATTTCCTCGCCCTCCGGACTGCCCTCCTTCGGAAGATCACCGTACTTTCGACTGAAGCTACGATAAGCGACGTGCACAGCAGCGGGCTCACTGGCGGTGTATCTCATAAAAGACTCATATCTGACAGTGAAAGGCCGCAAGTCTGTACAGATTTCAATGTATTTCGGAATGGCGAGGTGGTCTTTATCACTGTGCCATATTTACAAGTAATGTGGCCACATTTCAAAAAGTCCTTATTTCTTTAATTGCAATACAATAAATAACGGGTTATAGTTACCTTTTTTCATATGAAAATAGTCTAGATGTTTTATGCTGCTTATTTCACTCCACTTCAAATCCGTCACGGCCAGCAAATGAACAAAAAAATCAACAGGAAATATACAAAACCTATACCATAATACTAGTCTTTGTATTCCGGAGAGAAATTGAAAATTAATAGTAATCATTTATTATAATGAAGAGACAACTCTCCTGTCGTGTATATATATACATATAATATTTCCTATTCTTCTCTTTCTTCTTCGAAGAGGACAACTCCCATGTCGTATATATATAAATCCTATTCTTCTCTCTCCACTTCGAAGACTAACCTTCTCCTCGCATGAGGAGTCCGAGATTGGCGCCCAGCGTGTCTCCTCGCCCTCCGGACTGCCCTCCTTCGGAAGATCATTGGACTGGACTGGACTGATACGATATGTGGCGTACACAACAGCGGACTCACTGGCGGTGTCTCTGTATCTGGAGTATCAGGCATTACTTGTAAACGGAAAGGACTCATATCTGACTGTGAAAGCCCCTCAGTCTGCGCTGGTTCCGATGTCTTCCGGAATGGGGAGGTGGCAGGTGAGATCATTGTGTCTTATTCAGGGATAATGCGAAGATTTTAGGAAGATCTGATATATGGGCTCGTTTTCTACAGAGGTACCACTCGGTCAGATAAGGTCAAGCGACTGAGAACATAAGTGGTACCGATTATGTTCCGGATATTTAGAATATAATTAGCACATTTAAGTGGACAGTATATACCTGTTGGTCTACATACAGGTGTGTATATGTACATAATATATATGTATTTATATATATATTCACACACAAGCACACACACAAG
Source organism: Penaeus vannamei (assembly GCF_042767895.1). Lineage (NCBI taxonomy): Eukaryota > Metazoa > Arthropoda > Malacostraca > Decapoda > Penaeidae > Penaeus > Penaeus vannamei. Next base: position 34,152,651 of record NC_091553.1, read on the forward strand.
CACACACACACGCACACACACACACACACACACACACACACACACACACACACACACACACACACATATATATATATATATATATATATATATATATATATATATATATATATATATATATATATATATATTTATATATGCGAATACTTGATTATACATGCGATTTATGATTGTATATAGAGTAAGGATTCATCATACACACGTGATATATATATATATATATATATATATATATATATATATATATATATATATATATATATATATATATATATATATATATATATATATATATATATATATATATATATATATATATATATATATATATAGCGAGTTCGCTATGCGTTGTTTCTTCTGTACATGAGAATCAGATACGTCATTGAAGCGTTTTAATTATAAGTGAATCGTAGATACTGGAAGAAAGTGACAAGCAAAAATAATCTAATATTGTTGAATGGGATATTCGGTTGTGTAATTATTTAAACGTTCAAGTTTACTCGAAATGCATTACTATTATATATACCAGTAGGTAATGCGTGCGTGTGTGTTTGAGCATCCCTCTGAAAATATTTGATAATTTCTATTTATTCCTTTTTCCAATATCTACGATTCATTATAATCAAAACATTTCACAGACGCGTTTGATGCTCATGTACAAGAAAACCAACGCACAGCGAATGCAAACAAATTCAGACCAGCAATCTGACGTATAGGGAGCCCGCGATCGGAGTCCATCATATTTCGCATTTCCTAGCCCTGTGGTCTTCCTCATTGTGCCATGTTTACAGGTAATGTGGACACATTTCAAAAAGTCCTTATTTCTTTAATTGTAATACAATAAACAACGGGCGATATTTACCTTGCTGATTTCAACAAACGCCTTTTCCATATGAAAATAATCTAGATGATTTTATGCTGCTTATTTCTTAACTTAAAAGCCGTCACGGACGGCAAATTAACAAAACAAATCAGCAAATATACAAATCCTATATACACGTGCATGAGTAGCGAATGATTTCTGTCGTAATACTCGTCTTTGTATTCGGGAAAGAGAAATAGAAAATCAATAGTGATCATTTATTATAATGAAGAGACAACTCTCCTGTCGTATATATATATATATATATATATATATATATATATATATATATATATATATATGCATATAATATTCCCTATTCCTCTCTCTCCACTTCGAAGGCTAATCTTCTCCTCGCATGAGGAGTCCGAGATTGGCGTCCAGCGTGTCTCCTCGCCCTCCGGACTGCCCTCCTTCGGAAGATCATTGGACTGGACTGGACTGATACGATATGTGGCGTACACAACAGCGGGCTCACTGGCGGTGTCTCTGCATCTGGAGTATCAGGTATTACTTGTAAACGAAAAGAACTCATATCTGACTGTGAAAGACCGTCAGTCTGCGCTGGTTCCGATGTCTTCCGGAATGGGGAGGTGGCAGGTGAGATCATTGTGCCTTGTTCAGGTATAATGCGAAGATTTTAGGAAGATCTGATATATGAGCTCGTTTTCTGCAGAAGTACCACTCGGTCAGGTAAGGTCAAGCGACTGAGAACATAAGTGGTACCGATTATGTTCCGGTTATTTAGAATATAATTAGCACATTTAAGTGAAGACAGTATATACCTGTTGGTTTACATACAGGTGTGTATATGTACATATGTATGTATTTGTATATATATTCACACACACACACACACACACACACACACACACATATATATATATATATATATATATATATATATATATATATATATATATATATATATATATGAATGTATATATATGCGAATACTTGATTATACATGTGATTATGACTGTATATAGAGTAAAGATTCATTATACACACGTGTGATATACACACACACACACACGCACACACACACACACACACACACACACACACACACACACACACACACACACACACACACATATATATATATATATATATATATATATATATATATATATATATATATATATATATATCGAGTTCGCTATGCGTTGTTTCTTCTGTACACGAGGATCAGATACGTCATAGAAGCGTTTTAATTATAAGTAAATCGTAGATATTAGAAGAGTAACATGCAAAAATTATCTAATACTGTTGAATAGGATATTTGGTTGTGTAAATTTACTCGAAATATATTACTGTTATATATATCCATAGGTAAAGCGTGCGTGTGCGTTTGAACATCCCACTAAAAATATTTGATAATTTTTATTTATTACTTTCTTCCAATATCTACGATTCACTATAATCAAAACGTTTCACAGACGCCTTGGATGCTCATGTACAACAAAAACAACGCACAGCAAATTCGTACAAATTCAGACCAGCAGCCTTTATTTTTCCAAATCACATGGGTTTATAGTGCCAGTCTACAAGCCATTGGCCGTTGTATATATATTTGTAGTGGAAAATGATGCGTTAATTAATACTAACTTGCCCTATCTTTATTTTAATTTGATCAGACCTCTTTAATGCGTCAGACATTGTTTGACCTCTGAGGCTGACCTCGTTTTTTCAATCTGGAATACTATAGTGTTTGATATCGTAAACTTTTGCATAGAAAGAAAAGGGATATATAGAAAAGTTTAACCTAATTGGCTGCTAAAATCTTAGTTCACTTAATTCCAAAAAAATGACATTATTTTGTTAAATAATACTATAATAAAAGGACAAAAATCACTGCGCAGCGATGAAGAAACCATTTTTGGATGTCCGCCATCGGCAAATTAATAAACAAAAGATATACAGGTCAGAGAGAAAGAGATTTCGAATGATCTTATCCTTCTTTCTACAAAAATATATATTTCCTATTTCTCTCTTTAACCTCGGAGAATTTTATAAAGCATGAACATGACCACAGGAAAGACCAAGCAAAGAGCCCCGCCCCCCTACTTTAATTCTTAAACATTGTTTCTCTTTAGCTAGCCAGCTACCCGTAGCGCCCCCCCCCCCCACCCGCCTCCCACACTAAAGAGCCCTTAACCCCACCCCCCCTTAGTCTATTCTGTAGGGACACCGAGCTGACATACATACACTATACAAACAGAGGTAGCCGCCACCACGGGAATAGGGATCCCGACCCTTAGATATTTCACATACTTTATTGCGGTGATATGACAGCTTTCTTAGGAGGCTGTGTTTAATGTTAAATCATTTTCTTGTTTATAATTGTTTTATCTTCTTGGTCATTTACTTTATCATTTTCATTTTTGTTCATATAGATAATATTTACTTTAATTGTAATTTAGATTTTTGTCATGCTATGATATATCTTATGTGTGCGGTTTTATAGAAAGATAAATTAAAATGTCAGATTTATTCAGGTTAAAATATGCATACTAAAAATAAACAAACAATTACATCTACACGAATACATATAGACATCACAATATACACGCAAAATACACAAAGAACACAAACGAACTAATTCACAAACGACTGAATAAGCGAGACAAAATATG
>NC_091553.1:34161151-34170759 GCF_042767895.1 Penaeus vannamei
CAAAAACAACGCATAGCGAATTCGTACAAAGTCAGACCAGCAACCTTGATCTTTCCAAATCACATGGGTTTATAGTGCCAGTCTATAAGCCATTGTCCGTTGTATATATATTTGCAGTAGAAAATAATGTGTTAATACCATTTTGCCCTATCTTTATTTTAATTTGATCTGACCTCTTTAATGCGTCAGACATCGGTTGACCTCTAATTCCTCTTTGACCTTAAAATAAGATAACAAGGAACTCAACCAGACTAATTTTAGACGAGGCTGACCTCGTTTTTCTATCTGGAATAATATAGTGTTTGATATCGTATAATAAAAGAGACAAAGATCACCGCGCAGGGATGAAGAAACAGTATTTGGACGTCCACAATCGGCAAATTAATAAACAAAAGATGTACAGGTCAGAGAGAAAGATTCCGAATGATCTTATGCCTTCATCTACAAACATATTCATATCCTATTCCTCTCTTTAACCTTGAAGAACTGACTTGCATAAGGAGCCCGGAATCGCAGTCCATCATATCTCCTCGACCTCCGGACTGCCCTCCTTCGGAAGATCACCGAACTTTCGACTGACGGTACGATAAACGGCGTACACAGCAGCGGGCTCACTGGCGGTGTCTCTCATAAAGGCCGTCAGTCTGTACAGGTTCCGATGTATTTCGGAATAACGAGGTGGCCTCTATCACTGTGCCATATTTATAGGCACAATGTGGCCAAATTTCAAAAAATCTTTATTTCTTTAATTGCAACATAATAAGCAACGTGTTATGTTTACCTTGCTGACTTCAACAAACACTTTTTTCATATGAAAATAAAATAGATGAAAAAAGTGTTCCTTATTTCTCTCCACTTAAAAGCCGTCACGGACAGCAAGTAAAAAAAAAAATCAACAGCAAATATACAAAACCTATAGGCGCGTGTGCGAGTAGGGAGATTGCCAGTGATTTATGCCGTAATACTCGTCTTTGTATTCCGGGAAAAGAAATAGAAAATCATAAGTGACCATTTAATATAATGAAGAGACAACTCTCCTGTCATGTATATATATACATATAATATTTCCTATTCTTCTCTCTCCACTTCGAAGACTAACCTTCTCCTCGCATGAGGAGTCCGAGATTGGCGTCCAGCGTGTCTCTTCGCCCTCAGTCTTTTCTCGCCTCACGATCAGCTAATTAACTAATATAGGTAATATATATATTATTATAGGTAATATATATGCGTGTGGAGTGAGAAAGTTTCCAAACAATATGTAGAAACACTAATTGCACTGACTTTGAGAATCGTTTGGTGTAAAGAGAGATACAAATTCATGAGTGGTCATTTATTATAACGAAAAGACAACTCTCCTGTCGTATATATATATACATATAATATTTCCTATTCCTCTCTCTCCACTTCGAAGACTAACCTCCTCGCATGAGGAGTCCGAGATTGGCGTCCAGCGTGTCTCCTCGCCCTCCGGACTGCCCTCCTTCGGAAGATCATTGGACTGGACTGGACTGATACGATATGTGGCGTACACGACAGCGGGCTCACTGGCGGTGTCTCTGTATCTGGAGTATCAGGCATTACTTGTAAACGGAAAGGACTCACATCTGACTGTGAAAGCCCCTCAGTCTGCACTGGTTCCCCTGTCTTCCGGAAAGGGGAGGTGGCAGGTGAGATCATTGTGCCTTGTCCAGGGATAATGAGCTCGTTTTCTGCAGAGGTACCACTCGGTCAGGTAAGGCCAAGCAACTGAGAACATAAGTGGTTTTGATTATGTTCCGGTTATTTAGAATATAATAGCACATTCTAGTGAAGATAGTATATATCTTTTGGTCTACATACAGTTGTGTATATATACATAATATATATGTATCTGTATATATATATTCATACACACATATATATATAAATGAATGTATATATATGCGAATACTTGATTATATATTATATATTTAATATATGATTGTATGTAGAGTAGGGATTCATCACACACCCGTGTGATATATACATATATATAGCGAGTTCGCTATGCGTTGTTTCTTCTGTACGTGAGCATCAGATACGTCACCGAAGCGTTTTGATTATAAGTAAATATATTAGAAGAAACTGACAAGCAAAAATAATCTATTTTTGAATGGGATCTTCAGTTGTGTAAATATTTAAACCCTCAAATTTGTTCGAAATACATTACTGCAATATCTACGATTCACTATAATTAAAACATTTCACAGACGCGTTTGATGCTCATGTACAACAAAAACAACGCACAGCGAATTCGTACAAATTCAGACCAGCAACCTCACTTTCGTAAGGAGCCCGCGATCGGAGTCCATCATACCTCATATTTCCTCGCCCTCCGGACTTTCCCTCCTTCGGAAGATCACCGGACTTTCGACTGAAGGTACGATAAGTGGCGTACACAGCAGCGGGCTCACTGGCAGTGTCTCTCATAAAGGACTCACATATGACAGTGAAAGGCCGTAAGTCTGTACAGGTTCCAATGTATTTCGGAATGGCGAGGTGGTCTTTATCACTGTGCCATATTTACAAGTAATGTGGCCACATTTCAAAGTCCTTAATTCTATACTTGCAATACAATAAACAACGGGTTTGCTGATTACAACAAGCTCTTTTTCATATGAAAATAATCTAGATGTTTTACGCTGCTTATTTCACTCCACTTAAAAGCCGTCACGGACAGCAAATTAACAACAAAAATCAACAGCAAATATACAAAACCTATATACACGTGCATGAGTAGCGAATGATTTCTGCCGTAATACTAGTCTTTGTATACGGGAAAGAGAAATAAAAAATCAATAGTGATAATTTATTATAATGAAGAGACAACTCTCCTGTCGAATATAAGTATACATATATTTCCTATTCTTCTCTCTCCACTTCGAAGACTAACCTCGCCCTCCGCACTGCCCTCCTTCGGAAGATCATTGGACTGGACTGATACGATATGTGGCGTACGCAACAGCGGGGTCACTGGCAGTGTCTCTGTATCTGGAGTATCAGGCATTACGGAAAGGACTCATATCTGACTGTGAAAGCCCGTCAGTCTGCGCAGGTTCCGATGTCTTCCGGAATGGGGAGGTGGCAGGTGAGATCATTGTGCCTTGTTCAGGGATAATGCGAAGATTTTGGGAAGATCTGGTATATGAGCTCGTTTTCTGCAGAGGTACCCCTCGGTCAGATAAGGTCAAGCGACTGAGAACATAAGTGGTACCGATTATGTTCCGGTTATTTATAATATAATTAGTACATTTAAGTGAAGACAGTATATACCTGTTGGTCTACATACATTTGTACATGTACATAATATATATTTATTTGTATATATATTCATACACACACACACACACACACACACACACACACACACACACACACACACACACACACACACACATATATATATATATATATATATATATATATGTGTGTGTGTGTGTGTGTGTGTGTGTGTGTGTGTGTGTGTATGTGTGTGTGTATGAGTGTATATATATGCGTATACTTGATTATATATGATTATATATACGTGAATTATGATTGTGTATATATAATAAGGTTTCATCACACACACGTGTGATATATATATATATATATATATATATATATATATATATATATATATATATATATATATATATATATATATAACGAGTTCGCTATGCACTGTTTCTTCTGCGCACGAGCATCAGATACGTCATTGAAACGTTTTAATTATAAGTGAATCGTATATATTAGAAGAAAGTGACAAGCAAAAATAATCTGATATTGTTGAATGGGATCTTCAGTTGTGGAAATATTTAAACGTTCAAGTTTATTCGAAATATATTACTGTTATATATATGCATAGGTAATGCGTGTGTGTGTGTTTGAACATACCACTGGAAATATTTGATAATTCTTATTTATTACTTTCTTGTAATATCTACGATTCACTATATTTAAAACATTTCACAGACTCGTTTGATGCTCATGTACAAAAAAAAACAACGCACAGCGAATTCAAACAAATTCAGACCAGCAACCTGACTTGCATAAGGAGCCCGCGATCGGAGTCCATCATACCTCACATTTCCTCGCCCTCTGGACTGGTAAATATAGTGGTCTTTATCATTATGCCATATTCACAGGTAATGTGGACACATTTCAAAGTCCTTATTTCTTTAATTGTAATACAATAAACAACGGGCAATATTTACCTTGCTGATTTCAACAAACGCTTTTTTCATATGAAAATAATCTAGATGTTTCATGCTGCTTATTTCACTACACTTAAAAGCCGTCATGGAAAGCAAATTAACAAAAAAAATCAACGCCAAATATACAAAACCTATATACACGTGCATGAGTAGCGAACGATTTCTGCCATAATACTAGTCTTTGTTTTCGGGAAAGAGAAATGGAAAATCAATAGTTATCATTTATTATAATGAAGAGACAACTCTCCTGTCGTATATATATGCATATAATATTTCCTATTCTTCTCTCTCCACTTCGAAGACTAACCTTCTCCTCGCATGAGGAGTCCGAGATTGACGTCCAGCGTGTCTCCTCGCCCTCCGGACTGCCCTCCTTCGGAAGATCATTGGACTGGACTGGACTGATACGATATGTGGCGTACACAACAGCGGGCTCACTGGCGGTGTCTCTGTATCTGGAGTATCAGGCATTACTTGTAAACGGAAAGGACTCATATCTGCCTGTGAAAGACCCTCAGTCTGCGCTGGTTCCAATGTCTTCCGGAATGTGGAGGTGGCAGGTGAGATCATTGTGCCTTGTTCAGGAATAATGCGAAGATTTTAGGAAGATCTGATATATGAGCTCGTTTTCTGCAGAGGTTCCTCTCGGTCAGGTAAGGTCAAGCGACTGAGAACATAAGTGGTACCGATTATGTTCCGGATATTTAAAATATAATTAGCACATTTAAGTGGACAGTATATACCTGTTGGTCTACATACAGGTGTGTATATGTACATAATATATATGTATTTGTATATATATTCACACACACACATACACACACACACGCACACACACACACACACACACACACACACACACACACACACACACACACATATATATATATATATATATATATATATATATATATATATATATATATATATATATGTATATATATATATATATGCGAATACTTGATTATACATGTGATTTATGATTGTATATAGAGTAAGGATTCATCATACACACGTGATATATATATATATATATATATATATATATATATATATATATATATATATATATATATATATATATATGTATATATATAGTGAGTTCGCTATGCGTTGTTTCTTCTGTACATGAGAATCAGATACGTCATTGAAGCGTTCTAATTATAAGTGAATCGTAGAAAGTGACAAGCAAAAATAATCTAATATTGTTGAATGGGATATTCGGTTGTGTAATTATTTAAACGTTCAAGTTTACTCGAAATACATTACTGTTATATATACCCGTAGGTAATGTGTGCGTGTGTGTTTGAGCATCCCACTGAAAATATTTGAAGTCATACCTCACATTTCTTCGCCCTCTGGACTGGTAAATAAAGTGGTCTTCATCATTGTGCCATATTTACAAGTAATGTGGACACATTTCAAAAAGTCCTTATTTCTTTAATTGTAATACAATAAACAACGGGCGATATTTACCTTGCTGATTTCAACAAGCGCCTTTTCCATATGAAAATAATCTAGATGATTTTATGCTGCTTATTTCACTCCACTTAAAAGCCGTCACGGACAGCAAATTAACAAAACAAATCAGCAAATATACAAATCCTATATACACGTGCATGAGTAGCGAATGATTTCTGTCGTAATACTAGTCTTTGTATTCGGGAAAGAGATATAGAAAATCAAGTGATCATTTAGGCAGCAGGCCCACTGGCGGTATCTCTCATAAAAGACTCATATATGACAGTGAAAGGTATGTATTTCGAAATGACGAGGTGACCTTTATCATTGTGCCATATTTAGAGACAATGTAGCCAAATTTCAGTAAGTCCTTATTTCTTTAATTGCAATATAATAAACAAGGAGTTATATTTAACTTGCTGACTTCAACAAACGCTTTTTTCATATGAAAATAATCTAGATGTTACATGCTGCGCATTTCTCTCCACTTAAAAGCCGTCACGGACAGTAAATTAACAAAAAAAAATCAACAGCAAATATACAAATACTATATACATGTGCATGAGTAGGGAATGGTTTCTGCCGTAATACTAGTCTTTGTATTCGGGAAAGAGAAATAGAAAATTAATAGTGATCATTTATTATAATGAAGAGACAACTCTCCTGTCGTATATATATACCTATGATATTTCCTATTCTTCTCTTTCCACTTCGAAGACTAACCTTCTCCTCGCATGAGGAGTCCGAGATTGACGTCCAGCGTGTCTCCTCGCCCTCCGGACTGCCCTCCTTCGGAAAATCATTGGACTGGACTGGACTGACACGATATGTGGCGTACACAACAGCGGGCTCACTGGCGGTGTCTCTGTATCCGGAGTATCAGGCATTACTTGTAAACGGAAAGGACTCATATCTGACTGTGAAAGACCGTCATTCAGCGCTGGTTCCGCTGTCTTCCGGAATGTGGAGGTGGCAGGTGAGATCATTGTGCCTTGTTCAGGAATAATGCGAACACTTTAGGAAGATCTGATATATGAGTTCGTTTTCTGCAGAAGTACCACTCGGTCAGATAAGGTCAAGCGACTAAGAACAAATGGTATTCATTATGTTCCATTTTGATATTTCTTTATCATACTGAAAAAGGCGAAGTTCAAGAGCTACTCTGATTATAACTGAATCACCTAAGAGAACACAAAAGGTTTGCATTACCATTTCATTAATAGCTAAGGATAAAACAGAACAAATATGTTACAAGAAATCAGCAAATAATATCTTTGTCGTCATTCATAAAAGAATAATCCCTATTTTTTACGAAATCTTAATAGCTTCGCTTGTACATTTTGCCCTTCGTTGTTAAAGATAAAAAGAAGTACCATATAGATATACAAGCTTTGAAATTCATGTACTCCGTCCGGAGTACCTCTTGCCATTACTAAAGGAATAAAAGGAATGATCATCCGAGGCCGAGATGAGAATTAGTCCACTTTCAGTTAAAGTTCCCTAAGTGTTAGTCTCACGTAAATCCAATTCTGTAGAAAAGCTAAACTAAATGACTGCCATAAAGTTTCCAGTGCATTGATATCTGAAGAAATTTATTAATTATCAACATTAATTCTCTCAATACATGTATAACAAAAGAACATTGGTCATAATGTAATATACAATTGCTAATTAAATACAAACAAAATCTAGTCTCTTTTATTTTATCTTTTGTATCCCTCCCTCTCCAGTTCAGAGACTTTTTCCTCGTAAAAGGAGTCTGCGATTAGCGTCCACTAAATCCCGCCCTCCTCAGAGCCAGCCTCCCAGCACCACATGTGAGTACGAGATGAGCGTACACAACACTTAGTGACTGTGCGTGGATAAGAAACCATATCTGGCTGTCATTACAGGGGCTGCCGTACTGCAGAGAGGAGGGGCGAGCGGGTAAGATTAGTGTGTTCAGTGAGAACCAAACTAAATCTGAGATGAATGGAAAAACAGTACCGTGTTGATACTATGGTATCAGACCCGAAGATGGAATCGAGGACGATGTCTCACTTTTGCAATTAATCGGAGATATTAAGATATTAAGTTCTTTTCTCGGCTTACGAACAGCAAATCAACAAAAAAAAATCAATAGCTAATACATATATAGGTGTGTAGAAACACTAATTGCACTGTCTTTGGGGAGCGTTCGGTGCAAAAAGATACAAATTCATGAGTGGTCATTTATTATAACGAAGAGACAACTCTCCTGTCGCATATATACATATATTTTCCTATTCCTCTCTCTCTACTTCGAAGACTAACCTTCCCCTCGCATGAGGAGTCCGAGATTGGCGTCCAGCGTGTCTCCTCGCCCTCCGGACTGCCCTCCCTCGGAAGATCATTGGACTGGACTGGACTGATACGATATGTGGCGTACACAACAGTGGGCTCACTGGCGGTGTCTCTGTATCTGGAGTATCAGGCATTACTTGTAAACGGAAAGGACTCATATCTGACTGTGAAAGACCGTCAGTCTGCGCTGGTTCCGATGTTTTCCGGAATGGGGAGGTGGCAGGTGAGATCATTGTGCCTTGTTCAGGAATAATGTGATGATTTTAGGAAAATCTGATATATGAGTTCGTTTTCTACAGAGGTACCTCTCAGTTAGGTAAGGTCAGGCGACTGAGAACAAAAGTGGTACCGATTATGTTCCGGTTATTTAGAATACAATTAGCACATTTAAGTGAAGATAGTATATACCTGTTGGTCTACATACAGGTGTGTATATGTACATAATATATATGTATTTGTATATATATTCACACATATATTTATATATATGAATATAAATGAATGTATATATATATGCGAATACTTGATTATATGTGATATACGATTGTATATAGAGTAAGAATTCACCATACAAACGTGTGATACATACATACATATATATATATATATATATATATATATAGAGAGAGAGAGAGAGAGAGAGAGAGAGAGAGAGAGAGAGAGAGAGAGAGAGAGAGAGAGAGAGAGAGCGAGTTCGCTATGCGTTGTTTCTTCTGTACACGAGCATCAGATACGTTTTAATTATAAGTGAATCGTATATATTAGAAGAAAGTGACAAACAAAAATGATCTAATATTGTTGAATGGGATCTTCGGTTGTGTAAATATTTAAACGTTCAAATTTACTCGAAATATATTATTGTTATATATATGCGTAGGTAATGCGTGCGTGTGTGTTTGAACATCCCACTGAAAATATTTGATAATTCTTATTTATTACTTTCTTCCAATATCTACGATTCACTATAACTAAAACATTTCATAGATGCGTTTGATGCTCATGTACAACAAAAACAACGCACATCGAATTCGTACAAAGTCAGACCAGCAACATTGATTTTTCCAAATCACATTGGTTTATAGTGCCAGTCAATAAGCCATTGGCCGTTGTATATATATTTGCAATGGAAAATGATGTGTTAATTAATACTAACTTGCCCTATCTTTATTTGATCTGACCTCTTTAATGCGTCATACATCTTTGACCTTAAAATAAGATAACAAGGAACAACCAGACTAATTTTAGACGAGGCTGACCTCGTTTTTCAATCTGGAATACTATAGTGTTTGATATCGTATACTTTTGCATGGAAAGAAAAGAGCTATATTGAAAATACTAAATTGACTGCTAAAATCTTACAGTTCACTTATTTCTAAAAAGGGCATTATTTTGTTAAATATTACGATAATAAAAGAGACAGAATCACTGCGTAGGGATGAAGAAGCCATATTTGAGTGTCCGCAATCGGCAAATTAATAAACAAAGGATGCACAGGTCAATGAGAAAAAGAGATTCCGAATGATCTTATCCCTCCATCTACATATTCATATCCTATTCCTCTCTTTAACCTCGAAGAACTGACTTGCAGGAGGAGCCCGCGATCGGAGTCCA
>NC_091553.1:34176259-34211259 GCF_042767895.1 Penaeus vannamei
AGCGGCGACTGGGTATGCTGACAAGGGGTGTGCCCGCCGCCAGGCCGCCGAGGTGACCCCCAAGGCTGCAGGAACCGGGACAAAAGGAGATCGCCTTGTCGATGCCGGATACCATTGGAGACAGAGGACTTTCAGGTCATGTATCCCAGTGCTTCCGTAAGAACAACGTTACATGCGTTTTTGACTAAAGTGAGCGCTAGTCCGCCGCGGTTGTGATTAAATGAAGCAAAAACTATTATTCGTCACAGACCAAACGCGAATTAAGTGTCGTGCATTTTTGTATATATGTTTGTGCTAGTAACATTTGAATTATTCGTTTATTCGTATCGTGAGTGTGCTCGTTTTATATATTGTATTTCGTGTATATATTTTGTCTCGCTTATTCAGTCGTTTGTGAATTAGTTCGTTTGTGTTCTTTGTGTATTTTGCGTGTATATTGTGTTGTCTATATGCATTCGTGTAGATGTAATTGTTTATTTTTAGTACACATACTTTAACCTTAATAAATCTAACATTTTTATTTATCTTTCTATAAAACCGCACACATAAGATATATCATAGCATGACAAAAATCTAAATTACAATTAAAGTAAATATTATCTATATGAACAAAAATGAAAATGATAAAGTAAATGATCAAGATAAAACAATTATAAATAAGAAAATTATTTAACAATAAACACAGCCTCCTAAGAAAGCTCGGTCATATCACCACAATAAGTATGTGAAAAATCTAAGGGTCGGGATCCCTATTCCCGTGGTGGCGGCTACCTCCGTTTGTTCGTATGTTTGTATGTCAGCTCAGAATATCACTACAATAGACTAAGGGGGAGGGGGGGTAAGGGCTCTTTAGTGTGGGAGGCGGGTGTGGGGGGCGCTACGGGTAGCTGGCTACCTAAAGAGAAACAATGTTTAAGAATTAAAGTAGGGGGGCGGGGCTCTTTGCTTGGTCTTTCCTGTGGTCATGTTCATGCTTTATAAAATTCTCCGAGGTTAAAGAGAGAAATAGGAAATATATTTTTGTAGTAAGAAGGATAAGATCATTCGGAATCTCTTTCTCTCTGACCTATAAATCTTTTGTTTATTAATTTGCCGATGGCGGACATCCAAATATGGTTTCTTCATCGCTGCGCAGTGATTTGTGTCCTTTTATTATAGTATTATTTAACAAAATAATGTAATTTTTAAAGAATTAAGTGAACTGTAAGATTTTAGCATCCAATTAGGTTAGACTTTTCAATATAGCCCTTTTCTTTCTATGCAAAAGTATACGCTATCAAACACTATAGTATTCCAAATTGAAAAAAACGAGGTCAGCCTCGTCTAAAATTAGTCTGGTTGAGTTCCTTATTATCTTATTTTAAGGTCAAAGGGGAATTAGAGATCAACCAATGTCTGACGCATTAAAGAGGTCAGAGCAAATTAAAATAAAGATAGGGCAACTTAGTATTAATTGACGCATCATTTTTCACTGCAAATATATATACAACGGCCAATGGCTTATAGACTGGCACTATAAACCCATGTGATTTGGAAAAATAAAGGTTGCTAATCTGACTTTGTACGAATTCGCTGTGCGTTGTTCTTGTTGTACATGAGCATCAAACGCATCTATGAAATGTTTTAATTATAATGAATCGTAGACATTGGAAGAAAGTAATAAATGAAAAATATCAAATACTTTCAGTGGGATGTTCAAACACACACGCACGCTTTACCTATGCATATATATAACAGTAATATATTTCGAGTAAATTTACACAACCAAATATCCTATTCAACAATATTATATAATTTTTGTATGTGACTTTCTTCTAATATCTACGATTCACTTATAATCAAAAGGCTTCAATTACGTATCTGATGCTCGTGTACAGAAGAAACAACGCATAGCGAACTCGCTATATATATATATATATATATATATATATATATATATATATATATATATATATATATATATATATATATATATATATATATATATATATATATATATATATATATATATATATATATATATATATATATATATATATCACACGTGTGTATGATGAATCCTTACTCTATATACAGTCATTAATCACATGTATAATCAAGTATTCGCATATATATACATTCATTTATATATATATATATATATATATATATATATATATATATATATATATATATATATATGTGTGTGTGTGTGTGTGTGTTTGTGTGTATGTGTGTGCGTGTGTGTGTGTGAATATATATACAAATTTACATATACACACCTGTATGTAAACCAACAGGCATATACTGTCTTCATTTAAATGTGCTAATTATATTCTAAATAACCGGAACATAATCGGTACCACTTATGTTCTCAGTCGCTTGACCTTACCTGACCGAGTGGTACCTCTGAAGAAAACGAGCTCATATATCAGATCTTCCTAAAATCTTCGCATTATCCCTGAACAAGGCACAATGATCTCACTTGTCACCTCCCCAGTCCGGAAGACAGCGGAACCAGCGCAGACTGACGGTCTTTCACAGTCAGATATGAGTCCTTTACGTTTACAAGTAATGCCTGATAACCCAGATACAGAGACACCGCCAGTGAGCCCGCTGTTGTGTACGCCACATATCGTATCAGTCCAGTCCAGTCCAATGATCATCCGAAGGAGGGCAGTCCGGAGGGCGAGGAGACACGCTGGACGTCAATCTTGGACTCCTCATGCGAGGAGGTTAGTCTTCGAAGTGGAAAGAGAAGAATAGGAAATATCATATGTATATATATACGACAGGAGAGTTGTCTCTTCATTATAATAAATGATCACAATTGATTTTCTATTTCTCTTTCCCGAAGACAAAGACTAGTATTATGACAGAAATCATTCGCTATAGGTTTTGTACATTTGATTTATTTTGTTAATTTGTTGTCCGTGATGGCTTTTAAGTGGAGTGAAATAAGCAGCATGAAACATCTAGATTATTTTCATATGGAAAAAGCGTTTGTTGAAGTCAGCAAGTTAAATATAACTCGTTGTTTATTATATTGCAATTAAAGATATAAGGACATTGAAATTTGGCCAAATTGTCTCTGAATATGGCACAATGATAAAGGCCACCTCGCCATTCCGAAACACATCGGAACCTGTATAGACTGTCAGATGTGAGTCCTTCATGAGAGACATCGACAGTGAGCCCGCTGCTGTGCGTTCAGTCGAATGGACTTCGAACGCGGGCTCCTTATGCAAGTCAGTTCTTCGAGGTTAAAGAGAGGAATAGGAAATATATGTTTGTAGAAAGAAGGATAAGATCATTAGGAATCTTATTCTGACCTGTATATCTTTTATCAATTTGCCGATGGCGGACATCCAAATATAGTTTTTTCATCCCTGCAAAGCGATCAGATCAATGATGCCTGACGCATTAATGATTTAATGCGTCAAAGAAAGTAATAAATAAAAAATTTCAAATATTTTCAGTGGGATGTTCAAACACACGCATTACCTACGCATATATATAACAGTAATATATTTCGAGTAAATTTGAACGTTTAAATATTTAAACAACCGAAGATCCCATTCAGCAACATTAGATAACTTGTGCTTGTCACATTCTTCTAATATCTACGATTTACTTATAATTAAAACGCATCAATGACATACTTGATGCTCATGTGCAGGAGAAACAACGCATAGCGAACTAGCTATATATGTATATATGACATGTGTGTATGGTGAATCCTTACTCTATATACAATTATATATATAATCAAGTATTTGCATATATATAAATTCATATATATATATATATATATATATATTGTGTGTGTGTGTGAATATATATACAAATACATATATATTATGTAATATACACACCTGTATGTAAACCAACAGGTATATACTGTCTTCACTTAAATGTGGCAATTATATTCTAAATAACCGGAACATAATCGGTACCACTTATGTTCTCAGTCGCTTGACCTTACCTGACCGATTGGTACCTCTGCAGAAAACGAGTTCATATATCAGATCTTCCTAAAATCTTCGCATTATCCCTGAACAAGGTACAATGATCTCACCTGCCACCTCCCCATTCCGGAAGACATCGGAACCAGCGCAGACTGACGGTCTTTCACAGTCAGATACGAGTCCTTTACGTTTACAAGTAATGCCTGATACTACAGATGCAGAGACACCGACAGTGAGCCCTCTGTTTTGTACGTCACATATCGTATCAGTCCAGTCCAGTCCAACGATCTTCCGAAGGAGGGCAGTCCGGAGGGCGAGGAGACACGCTGGACGCCAATCTTGGACTCCTCATGCGAGGAGAAGGTTAGTCTTCGAAGTAGAGAGAGAAGAATAGGAAATATTATATGTATATACATACGACAGGAGAGTTGTCTCTTCATTATAATAAATGATCTCTATTGAATACAAAGACTAGTATTACGACAGAAAATCATTCGCTACTCATGCACGTGTATGTAGGTTTTGCATATTTGCTGTTAATTTTTTTTTTTTTTGTTAATTTGCTGTCCGTGACGGCTTTTAAGTGGAGAGAAATACGCAGCATGAAACATCTAGATTATTTTTATATGGAAAAAGCGTTTGTTGAAGTTAGCAAGTTAAATATAACTCCTTGTTTATTGTATTGCAATTAAAGAAATAAGGGCTTTTTGAAATTTAGCCACAATGTCTCTAAATATGGCACAATGATAAAGGTTACCTCGCCATTTCGAAATACATACCTTACACTGTCAGATATGAGCCCTTTATGAGAGACACCGCCAGGCGTAAGTGTACGCCGCTTATCGTACCTTTAGTCGAAAGTCCGGTGATCTTCCGAAGGAGGACAGTCCGGAGGGCGAGGAAATATGAGGTATGATGGACTCCGATCGATGGCTCCTTATGCAAGTCAGTTCTTCGAGGTTAAAGAGAGGAATAGGATATGAATATGTTTGTAGATCTAGGGATAAGATCATTCGGAATCTCTCTTTCTCTTTGACCTGTGCATCTTTTGTTTATTAATTTGCCGATTGCGGACACCCAAATACGGTTTCTTCATCCTTACGCAGTGATCTTTGTCTCTTTCATTATAGTAGTATATAACAAAATAATGCCCTTTTTTAGAAATAAGTGAACTGTAAGCAGTCAATTAGTTTAGTATTTTCAATATAGCTCTTTTCTTTCCATGCAAAAGTATACGATATCAAACACTATAGTATTCCAGATTGAAAAACGAGGTCAGCCTCGTTTAAAATTAGTCTGGTTGAGTTCCTTGTTATCTTATTTTAAGGCAAAGATGTCTGACGCATTAAAGAGGTCAGATCAAATAAAGATAGGGCTTAGTTAGTATTAATTAACACATCATTTTCCACTGCAAATATATATACAACGGCCAATGGCTTATTAACTGGCACTATAAACATGTGATTTGGTAAAATCAAGGTTGGTCTGAATTTGTACGAATTCGCTGTGCGTTGTTTTTGCTGTAGATGAGCATCAAACTCGTTTGTGAAATATTTTAATTATAGTGAATCGTAGATATTGCAAGAAAGTAATAAATAAAAAAATATCAAATATTTTCAGTGGGATGTTCAAACACACACGCATTACCTACGCATATATATAACAGTACTATATTTCGAGTAAATATAAGAGTTGTCTCTTCATTATAATAAATGATCTCTATTGATTTTCTATATCTCTTTCCCGAATACAAAGACTAGTATTACGGCAGAAATCATTCACTACTCATGCACGGGTATATATGCTGTTGATTTTTTTTTTGTTAATTTGGTGTCCGTGACGGCTTTTAAGTGGAGTGAAATAAGCAGCATAAAACATCTAGATTATTTTCATATGAAAAAAGCGTTTGTTGAAATCAGCAAGGTAAATATGGACCGTTGTTTATTGTATTACAATTAAAGAAATAAGGACTTTTTGAAATGTGTCCACATTACTTGTAAGTATGGCACAATGATAAAGACCACTTTATTTACCAGTCCAGAGGGCGAGGAAATGTGAGGTATGATGGTCATGTTGCTGGTCTGAATTTGTTTGAATTCGCTTTGCGTTGTTTTTGTTGTACATGAGCATCAAACGCGTCTATGAAATGTTTTAAATACAGTGAATCGTAGATATTGCAAGAAAGTAATAAATGATAATTATCAAATATTTCCAGTGGTATGTTCAAACACACACGCACGCATTACCTATGCATATATATAACAGTAATATATTTCGAATAAACTTCCGAACGTTTAAATATTTTCACAACTGAAGATCCCATTTAACAATATCAGATTAGTTTTGCTTGTTACTTTCTTCCAATATCTACGATTCACTTATAATAAAAACGCTTCAATGACGTATCTGATTCTCATGTACAGAAGAAACAACGCATAGTGAACACGCTATATATATATATATATATATATATATATATATATATATATATATATATATATATATATATATATATATATATCACGTGTGTATGATGAATCCTTACTCCATATACAATCATAAATCACATGTATAATGAAGTATTCGCATATATATATATATATATATATATATATATATATATATATATATATATATATATATATATATATATATATATATATACATTTATATATATATACATTTATATATATATACATCTATATATATATAATATATATATATATAATATATATATATATATATATACATATATATATATATGTGTGTTTGTGTGTGAATATATATACAAATACATATATATTATGCACATATACACACCTGTATGTAGACCAACAAGTATATACTGTCCACTTAAATGTGCTAATTATATTCTAAATATCCGGACCATAATCAGTACCACATATGTTCTCAGTCGCCTGACCTTACCTATCCGAGAGGTACCTCTGTAGAAAACGAATTCAAATATCAGATCTTCCTAAAATCTTCGCATTATCCCTGGACAAGGCACAATGATCTCACCTGCCACCTCCCCTTTCCGGAAGACAGGGGAACCAGTGCAGACTGAGGGGCTTTCACAGTCAGATGTGAGTCCTTTCCGTTTACAAGTAATGCCTGATACTCCAGATGCAGAGACACCGCCAGTGAGCCCGCTAATGTGTACGCCACATATCGTATCAGTCCAGTCCAGTCCAATGATCTTCCGAAGGAGGGCAGTCCGGAGGGCGAGGAGACACGCTGGACGCCAATCTCGGACTCCTCATGCGAGGAGAAGGTTAGTCTTCGAAGTGGAGAGAGAAGAATAGGAAATATATGTATATATACGACATGAGAGTTGTCTCTTCATTATAATAAATGATCTCTATTGATTTTCTATATCTCTTTCCCGAATACAAAGACTAGTATTACGGCAGAAATCATTCGCTACTCATGCACGTGTATATAGGTTTTGTATATTTCCCATTCCGGAAGACATCGGAACCAGCGCAGACTGACGGTCTTTCACAGTCAGATATGAGTCTTTTACGTTTACAAGTAATGCCTGATACTCCAGATACAGAGACACCGCCAGTTAGTGCTCTGTTGTGTATTATATGTATATATATATATATATATATATATATATATATATATATATATATATATATATATATATATATACGACATGAGAGTTGTCTCTTCATTATGATAAATGGTCATATGATTTTCTATTTCTCTTTCCCGAATACAAAGACTAGTATTACGGCAGAAATCATTCGCTACTCATGCACGTGAATATAGGTTTTGTATATTTGCTGTTGATTTTTTTTATTTGTTTTGTTTTGTTAATTTGCTGTCCGTGATGGCTTTTAAGTGAAGTGAAATAAGTAGCATAAAACTTCCACAATTCACTGTCAGATATGAGTTCTTTATGAGAGACACCGCCAGTGACCCGCTGCTGTGTACGCCGCTTATCGTACCTTCAGTCGAAAGTCCGGTGATCTTCCGAAGGAGGGCAGTCCGAAGGGCGAGGAGATATGAGGTATGATGGACTCCGATCGCGGGTTCCTTACGCAAGTGAGGTTGCTGGTCTGAATTTGTTTGAATTCGATGTGCGTTGTTTTTTGTTGTACAAACGCGTCTGTGAAATGTTTTAATTATGGCGAATCGTAGATACTGGAAGAAAGTAATAAATAAAAATTATCAAATATTTTCAGTGGGATGCTCAAACACACACGCACGCATTGCCTGCGCACATATATAACAGTAATGTATTTCGAGTAAATTTGAACGTTTAAATATTTACACAACTGAAGATCCCATTCAACAATAGATTATTTTTGCTTGTCACTTTCTTCTAATATCTACTATTCACTTATAATGAAAACGCTTCGATGACGTATCTGATGCTCGCGTACAGAAGAAACAACGCATAGTGAACTCGCTATGTATATCACACGGGTGTGTGATGAATCCTTACTCTATATACAGTCATATATCACATATATAATCATATATAATCAAGTATTCGTATATATATATATATATATATATATATATATATATATATATATATATATATATATGTGTGTATAAATATTTATACAAATACATATATATTGTGTATATGTACACATCTGTATGTAGACCAACAGGTATATACTGTCTTCACTTAAATGTGGTAACTATATTCAAAATAACCGGAACATAATCGGTACCACTTATGTTCTCAGTCGCTTGACCTTACCTGACCGAGTGGTACCTCTGCAGAAAACGAGCCCATATATCAGATCTTCCTAAAATCTTCACAATGATCTCACCTGCCACCTCCCCATTCCGGAAGACATCGGAACCAGCGCAGACTGACGGTCTTTCAGTCAGATATGAGTCCTTTCCGTCTACAAGTAATGCCTGATACTACAGATGCAGAGACACCGCCAGTGAGCCCGCTGTTGTGTACGCCACATATCGTATCAGTCCAGTCCAGTCCGATGATCTTCCGAAGGAGGGCAGTCCGGAGGGCGAGGAGACACGCTGGACGCCAATCTCGGACTCCTCATGCAAGGAGAAGGTTAGTCTTCGAAGTGGAGAGAGAAGAATAGGAAATATTATATGTATATATATACGACAGGAGAGTTGTCTCTTCATTATAATAAATGATCACTATTGATTTGCTATTTCTCTCTCCCGAATACGAAGACTAGTATTGTGGCAGAAATCATTCGCTACTCATGCACGTGTATATTAGTTTAGTATATTTGGTGTTGATTTGTTAATTTGCTGTCCGTAACGGCTTTTAAGTGTAGTAAAACATCTAGATTATTTTCATATGGAAAAAGCGTTTGTTGAAACCAGCAAGGTAAATATGGCCCGTTGTTAGAAATAATGACTTTTTGAAATGTGTCCACATTACCTGTAAATATGGCACAATGATAAAGACCACTTTATTTACCATTCCAGAGGGCGAGGAAATTTGAGGTATGATGGACTCCGATCGCGGGCTCCCTATACAAGTCAGGTTGATGGTCTGAATTTGTACGAATTCGCTGTGCGTTGTTTTTGTTGTACATGAGCATCAAACGCGTCTGTGAAATGTTTTGATTATAATGAATCGTAGATATTGGAAAAAGGAACAAATAGAAATATATACCCACGGGTATATATAACAGTAATGTTTTTCGAATAAACTTGAACGTTTAAATAATTACACAACCAAAGATCCCATTTAACAATATTAGATTATTTTTGCTTGTCACTTTCTTCTAATATCTACGATTCACTTATAATTAAAACGCTTCAGTGATGTATCTGATGCTCGCGTACAGAAGAAAGAGCGCATAGCGAACTCGCTATATATATATCACACGTGTGTGTGTGATGAATCCTTACTCCATATACAACCATATATCACATATATAATCATATATAATCAAGTATTCGCATATATATATATATATATATATATATATATATATATATATATATATATATATATATGTGTGTGTGTGTGTGTGTGTGTGTGTGTGTGTGTGTGTGTGTGTGTGTGTGTGTACAAGTACATATATATTATGTACATATACACACCTATATGTAGACCAACAGGTATATACTGTCTTCACTTAAATGTGCTAATTATATTCTAAACAACCAGAACATAATCGGTACCACTTATGTTCTCAGTCGCTTGAGCTTACTTGACCGAGTGGTACCTCTGCAGAAAATGAGCTCATATATCAGATCTAAAATCTTCGCATTATCCCTGAACAAGGCACAATGATCTCACCTGCCACCTCCACATTCCGGAAGACAGTGGAACCAGCGCAGACTGACGGTGTTTCACAGTCAGATATGAGTCCTTTCCGTTTACAAGTAAAGCCTGATACTCCAGATAAAGAGACACCGCCAGTGAGCCCGCTGTTGTGTACGCCACATATCGTATCAGTCCAGTCCAATCCAATGATCTTCCGAAGGAGGGCAGTCCGTAGGGCGAGGAGACACGCTGGATGCCATTCACGGACTCCTCATGCGAGGAGAAGGTTAGTTGTCGAAGTGGAGAGAGAGGAATAGGAAATATTATATGTATATATACATAAATATATATATATACATATATATATATATATATATATATATATATATATATATATATATATATATATATATATATATATATATATACACGACAGGAGAGTTTTCTCTTCGTTATAATAAATGATCACTATTGATTTGTATCTCCTTACACCAAATAATTCTCAAAGTCAGTGCAATTGTTTGGAAACTTCTCTCTCACTCCACACGCATATATATTACCTATAATAATATATATATTACCTATATTAGTTAATTAGCTGATCGTGAGGCGAGAAAAGACCTTAATATCTCAGATTTATTGCAGAAAGTGAGAGAATTTCGGAATTATATCTTTCACAGTCAGATATGAGTCCTTTACGTTTACAAGTAATGCCTGATACTCCAGATACAGAGACACCGCCAGTGAGCCCGCTGTTGTGTACGCCACATATCGTATCAGTCCAGTCCAGTCCAATGATCTTCCGAAGGAGAGCAGTCCGGAGGGCGAGGAGACACGCTGGACGTCAATCTCGGACTCCTCATGCGAGGAGGTTAGTCTTCGAAGTGGAAAGAGAAGAATAGGAAATATTATATGCATATATATACGACAGGAGAGTTGTCTCTTCATTATAATAAATGATCACTATTGATTTTCTATTTCTCTATCCCGAATACAAAGACTAGAATTACGACAGAAATCATTCGCTACTCATGCACGTGTATATAGGTTTTGTATATTTGCTGATTTGTTTTGTTAATTTGCCGTCCGTGACGGCTTTTAAGTGGAGTGAAATAAGCAGCATAAAATCATCTAGATTATTTTCATATGGAAAAGGCGTTTGTTGGAATCAGCAAGGTAAATATGGCCCGTTGTTTATTGTATTACAATCTCGGACTCCTCATGCGAGGAGAAGGTTAGTGTTCGAAGTGGAAAGAGAAGAATAGGAAATATTATATGTATATATATACGACATGAGAGTTGTCTCTTCATTATAATAAATGATAACTATTGATTTTCTATTTCTCTTTCCCAAATACAAAGACTAGTATTACGGCGGAAATCATTCGCTACTCATGCACATGAATATAGGTTTTGTATATTTGCTGATTTTTTTTTTTTTTGTTAATTTGCTGTCCGTGGCGGCTTTTAAGTGGAATGAAATAAGCAGCATAAAGCATCTAGATTATTTTCATATGAAAAAAGCGTTTGTTAAAGTCAGCAAGGTAAATTATAAGCCGTTGTTTATTGTATTGCAATTAAAGAAATAAGGACTTTTTCAAATGTGGCCACATTAATATGGCACAGTGAAAAAACCACCTCGCCATTCCGAAATACATGGGAACCTGTACAGACTGACGACCTTTCACTGTCAGATATGAGTCCTTTATGAGAGACACCGCCAGTGAGCCCGCTGCTATGCACGCCGCTTATCGTACCTTCAGTCGAAAGTTCGGTGATCTTCCGAAGGAGGGCAGTCCGAAGGGCGAGGAAATATGAGTTATGGACTCCGATCGCGGGCTCCTTACGCAAGTGAGGTTGCTGATCTGAATTTGTAAGAATTCGCTGTGCATTGTTTTTGTTGTACATGAGCTTCAAACGCGTCTGTGAAATGTTTTAATTATAGTGAATCGTAGATATTGGAAGAAAGTAATAAATAAAAAAATATCAAATATTTTCAGTGGGATGTTCAAACACACACGCACGAAATACCTAGGCATATATATATAACAGTATTATATTTCGAGTAAATTTGAACGTTTAAATATTTACAAAACCGAAGATCCCATTCAACAATATTAGATAATTTTTGTTTGTCACTTTCTTCCAATATTTACTTATATTCAAAACGCATCAGGAAACGAGCTCATATATCAGATCTTCCTAAAATCTTCGCATTATCCCAGAACAAGGCACAATGATCTCATCTGCCACCTCCCCATTCCGGAAGACATCGGAACCAGCGCAGACTGACGGTCTTTCACAGTCAGATATGAGTCCTTTCCGTTTCCAAGTAGTGCCTGATACACCAGATACAGAGACACCGCCAGTGAGCCCGCTGTTGTGTACGCCACACATCGTATCAGTCCAGTCCAGTCCAATGATCTTCCGGAGGAGGGCAGTTCGGAGGGCGAGGAGACACGCTGGACGCCAATCTCGGACTCCTCATGCGAGGAGAAGGTTAGTCTTCGAAGTGGAGAGAGAAGAATAGGAAATATTATATGTATATATATATACGACAGGAGAGTTGTCTCTTCATTATAATAAATGATCACTATTGATTTTCCATTTCTCTTTCCCGAATACAAAGACGAGTATTACGGCAGAATTCATTCCCTACTCATGCACATGTATATAGGTTTTGTATATTTGCTGTTGATTGTTTTTGTTAATTTACTTTCCGTGACGGCTTTTAAGTGGAGAGAAATGAGCAACATAAAACATCTAGATTATTTTCATATGATAAAGGCGTTTGTTGAAGTCAGTAAGGTAAATATAACTCGGTGTTTATTATATTGCAATTTAGAAAATAAGGACTTTTTGAAATTCTAAATATGGCACAATGATAGAGGCCACCTCGCCATTCCGAAATACATCGGAACCTGTACAGACTGACTGCCTTTCACTGTCATATATGAGTCCTTTATAAGAGGCACCGCCAGTGAGCCCGCTGCTGTGCACGCCGCTTATACCGTCAGTCGAAAGTCGGGTGATCTTCCGAAGGAAAATATGGGCTCCATGGGCGAGGAAATATGGACTCCGATCGCGGGCTCCTTATGCAAGTCAGTTCTTCGAGGTCCCGTAGAATCCGTAGAATACACTAAAAGGGGGGGGGGGGTTAGGGGCAATACAATTAGTGTTTCTACGACACACATATATATATATATATATATATATATATATATATATATATATATATATATATATATATATTATCCAATTGATTATTTTTTTAAAATTTCCTGTTCGTAAACCGAGAAAAGAACTTAATATCTCCAAATTAATTGCAAAAGGTTAGACAGTTTCGAAATCGTCCTCCATTCCATCTTCGGGTCTGTTACCATAGTATCGACACGGTAGTGTTTTTCCATTAATCTCAGATTAAGTTTGGTTCTCACTGTACACAGTAATCTTACCCGCTCGCCCCTCCTCTCTGCAGTACGACAGCCCCTGTAATGATAGCCAGATATAGTTTCTTATCCAGGCACAGTCACTAAGTGTTGTGTACCCTCATCTCGTATTCACATGTGGTGCTGGGAGGCTGGCTCTGAGGAGGGCGGATTTAGTGGACGCTAATCGCAGACTCCTTTTACGAGGAAAAAGTTGGTCTCTGAAGTGGAGAGGGAGGGATACAAAAGATAAAATAGAGGAAACTAGATTTTGTTAGTATTTAATTTGCAATTGTATATTGCATTATGCTCAATGTTCTTTTCTGTGTTTTTATCATTTATGTTATACATGTATTGAGAGAATTAATGTTGATAATTAATAATCAGTTTCTGCAGATATCAATGCACTGGAAACTTTATGGCAGTCATTTAGTTTAGCTTTTCTACAGAGCTGGACTTTCGTGAGACTAACACTTAGGGAACTTTAATTAAAAGTGGACTAATTCTAATATCGGCCACGGCTGATCATTCCTTTTATTCGTTTAGTAATGGCAAGAGGTACTCCGGATGGAGTACATGAATTTCAAAGCTTGTATATTTAAATGATACTTTTTATCTTTAATAATGAAGGGCAAAATGCACAAGCGAAGCTACTAAGACTTCGTAAAAAATAGAGATGATTCTTTTATGAATGACGACAAAGATATTATTTGCTGATTTCTTGTAACATATTTGTTCTGTAGTATCCTTAGCTATTAATGAAATGGTAATGAAAACCTTTTGTATTCTCTTAGATGTAACTAAATATATATACATACATATTCAGTTATAATCAGAGTAGCTCTTGAATTATGCCTTTTTTCAGTATGATAAAGAAATATCAAAATGGAACATAATCAATACCATTTGTTCTTAGTCGAGAGGAACCTCTGTAGAAAACGAGCCCATACATCAGATCTTCCTAAAATCTTCGCATTATCCCTGAACAAGGCACAATGACCTCACCTGCCACCTCCCCATTCCGGAAGACAGCGGAACCAGCGCAGACTGACGGTCTTTCACAGTCAGATATGAGTCCTTTACGTTTACAAGTAATGCCTGATACACCAGATACAGAGACACCGCCAGTGAGCCCGATGTTTTGTACGCCACATATCGTATCAGTCCAGTCCAGTCCAATGATCTTCCGAAGGAGGGCAGTCCGGAGGGCGAAGAGACACGCTGGACGCCAATCTTGGACTCCTCATGCGAGGAGAAGGTTAGTCTTCGAAGTGGAGAGAGAAGAATAGGAAATATTATTATATGTATATATACGACAGGGGAGTTGTCTCTTCATTATAATAAATGATCTCTATTGATTTTCTATCTCTCTTTCCCGAATACAAAGACTAGTATTACGACAGAAATCATTCGCTACTCATGCCCGTGTATATAGGTTTTGTATATTTGCTGTTGATTTTTTTTGTTAATTTACTGTCCGTGACGGCTTTTAAGTGGAGTGGAATAAGCAGCATAAAACATCTAGATTATTTTCATATGAAAAAGCGTTTGTTGTAATTAGCAGATAACTATAACCCGTTGTTTATTGCATTGCAATTAAATAAGGACTTTTTGAAATGTGGCCACATTACCTGTAAATATGGCACAATGATAAAGGCCACCTCGCCATTCCGAAGTATATTGGAACCTATACAGACTGACGGCCTTTCACTGTCAGATATGAGTCCTTTATGAGAGACACCGCCAGTGAGCCCGCTGCTGTGTACGCCGCTTATCGTACCTTCAGTCGAAAGTCCGGTGATCTTCCGAAGGAGGGCAGTCCGGAGGGCGAGGAAATATGAAGTATGATGTGATGTGGAAAAATAAAGGTTGCCGGTCTGAATTTGTACGAATTGGCTGTGCGTTGCTTTTGTTGTACATGGGCATCAAACGCGTCTGTGAAATGTTTAAATTATGGTGAATCGTAGATATTGGAAGAAAGTAATAAATAAAGATTATCAAATATTTTCAGTGGGATGCTCAAAACACACGCACGAATTGCCTAGGCATATATATATAACAGAAATATTTTCGAGTAAATTTGAACGTTTAAATATTTACAAAACCGAAGATCCCATTCAACAATATTAGATAATTTTTGTTTGTCACTTTCTTCTAATATCTACGATTTACTTATAATCAAAACGCATCAATGACGTATCTGATGCTCGTGTGCAGAAGAAACAATGTATATATCACACATATATAATCATATATCACATATATAATCAAGTATTCGCATATATATACATTTATTTACATACATATACAAATATGTGTGAATATATGTACAAATACATATATATTATGTACGTATACACACCTGTATGTAGACCAACAGGTACATACTGTCCACTTAAATGTGCTAATTATATTCTAAATATCCGGAACATAATCGGTACCACTTATGTTATCAGTCGCTTGACCTTGCCTAACCGAGAGGTACCTCTGTAGAAAACGAACTCAAATATCAGATCTTCCTGAAATCTTCGCATTATCCCTGGACAAGGCACAATGATCTCACCTGCCACCTCCCCATTCCGGAAGACGGCGGAACCAGCGCAGACTGAGGGGCTTTCACAGTCAGATATGAGTCCTTTACGTTTACAAGTAATGCCTGATACTCCAGATACAGAGACACTTCCAGTGAGCCCGATGTTTTGTACGCCACATATCGTATCAGTCCAGTCCAGTCCAATGATCTTCCGAAGGAGGGCAGTCCGGAGGGCGAGGAGACACGCCGCATGCCAGTCTCGGTCTCCTCATGCGAGGAGAAGGTTAGTCTTCGAAGTGGAGAGAGAAGAATAGGAAATATATGCATATTTATATACGACAGGAGAGTTGTCTCTTCATTATAATAAATGATCACTATTGATTTTCTATTTCTCTTTCCCGAATACAAAGACTAGTATTACGGCAGAAATCATTCGCTACTCATGCACGTGTATATAGGTTTTGTATATTTGCTTTTTGTTGTCAATTTACTGTCGGTGACGGCTTTTAAGTGGAGTGAAATAAGCAGCGTAAAACATCTAGATTATTTTCATATGAAAAAGCGTTTGTTGTAATCAGCAAGGTAACTATAACCCGTTGTTTATTGTATAGAAATTAAAGAATTAAGGACTTTGAAATGTGGCCACATTACTTGTTAATATGGCACAGTGATAAAGACCACCTCACCATTTCGAAATACATTGGAACCTGTACAGACTTACGGCCTTTCACTGTCATATGTGAGTCCTTTATGAGAGACACCCCCAGTGAGCGCGCTGCTGTGTACGCCGCTTATCGTACCTTCAGTCGAAAGTCCGATGATCTTCTGAAGGAGTGCAGTTTGGAGGGCGAGGAGATATGAGGAGATGGACTCCTTACGCAAGGGAGGTTCCTGGTCTGAATTTGTACGAATTCGCTGTGCGTTGTTTTATTTGTACCTGAGCATCAAGCGCGTCTGTGAAATGTTTTAATTATAGTGAATCGTAGATATTGCACGAAAGTAATAAATGAAAATTATCAAATATTTTCAGTGGGATGCTCAAAACACACGCACGAATTACCTACGCATATATATATAACAGTAATGTATTTCGAACAAATTTGAGGGTTTAGATATTTACACAACTGAAGATCCCATTCAAAAATAGATTATTTTTGCTTGTCAGTTTCTACTAATATATACTATTTACTTGTAATCAAAACGCTTCGGTGACGTATCTGATGCTCACGTACAGAAGAAACAACGCATAGCGATCTCGCTATATATATATATATATATATATATATATATATATATATATATATATATATATATATATATATATATATATATATATATATATATATATATATATATATATATATATATATATATATATATATATATATATATATATCACACGGGTGTGTGATGAATCCCTACTCTACATACAATCATATATTAGATATATAATATATAATCAAGTATTCGCATATATATACATTCATTTATATATATGTGTGTGTGAATATATATACAGATACATATATGTTATGTATATACACACAACTGTATGTAGACCAACAGATATATACTATCTTCACTAAAATGTGCTAATTATATTCTAAATAACGGGAACATAATCAAAACCACTTATGTTCTCAGTCGCTTGACCTTACCTGACCGAGTGGTACCTCTGTAGAAAACGAGCTCATATATCAGATCTTCCTAAAATCTTCGCATTATCCCTGAACAAGGCACAATGATCTCACCTGCCACCTCCCCATTCCGGAAGACATCGGAACCAGCGCTGAATGACGGTCTTTCACAGTCAGATATGAGTCCTTTCCGTTTACAAGTAATGCATGATACTCCGGATCCAGAGACACCGCCAGTGAGCCCGCTGTTGTGTACGCCACATATCGTATCAGTCCAGTCCAATGATCTTCCGAAGGAGGGCAGTCCGGAGGGCGAGGAGACACGCTGGACGTCAATCTCGGACTCCTCATGCGAGGAGAAGGTTAGTCTTCGAAGTGGAGAGAGAAGAATAGGAAATATTATATGCATATATATACGACAGGAGAGTTGTCTCTTCATTATAATAAATGATCACTATTGATTTTCTATTTCTCTTTCCCGAATACAAAGACTAGTATTACGGCAGAAATCATTCGCTACGCATGCAGATGTATGTAGGTTTTGTATATTTGGTGTTGATTTTTTTGTTAATTTGCTGTCCGTGACGGCTTTTAAGTGGAGAGAAATACGCAGCATGAAACATCTAGATTATTTTTATATGAAAAAAGCGTTTGTTGAAGTCAGCAAATTAAATATAACTCCTTGTTTATTATATTGCAAGGAGGGCAGTCCGGAGGGCGAGGAGATATGATGGACTCCGATCGCGGGCTCCTTCTGCAAGTCAGTTCTTCGAGGTTAAAGAGATATGCATATGTTTGTAGATGGAGGGATAAGATTATTCGGAATCTCTCTTTCTCTTTGACCTGTGCATCTTTTGTTTATTCATTTGCCGATTGCGGACATCCAAATATGGTTTCTTTATCCCTACGCAGTGATCTTTGTCTCCTTTATTATAGTATTATTTAACAAAGCAATGCCCTTTTTAGAAATAAGTGAACTGTAAGATTTTAGCAGTCAATTAGTTTAGTATTTTCAATTTAGCTCTTTTCTTTCCATGCAAAACTATACGATATCAAACACTATAGTATTCCAGATTGAAAAACGAGGTCAGCCTCGTCTAAAATTAGTCTGGTTGAGTTTCTTGTTATCTTATTTTAAGGTCAAAGATGTCTGACGCATTAAAGAGGTCAGATAAAATAAAGATAAATTAAAGTTAGTATTTATTAACACATCATTTTCCACTGCAAACATATATACAACGGCCAATGGCTTATTAACTGGCACTATAAACATGTGATTTGGAAAAATCAAGGTTGCTGGTCTGACTTTGTACGAATTCGCTGTGCGTTGTTTTTGTTGTACATGAGCATGAAACGCGTCTATGAAATGTTTTAATTATAGTGAATCGTAGATATTGGAAGAAAGTAATAAATAAGAATTATCAAATATTTTCAGTGGGATGTTCAAACACACACGCACGCATTACCTACGCATATATATAAAAATAATATATTTCGAGTAAATTTGAACGTTTAAATATTTGCACAACCGAAGATCCCATTCAACAATATTAGATCATTTTTGTTTGTCACTTTCTTCTAATATATACGATTCACGTATAATTAAAACGTATCTGATGCTCGTGTACAGAAGAAAGAACGCATAGCGAACTCGCTATATATATATATATATATATATATATATATATATATATATATATATATATATATATATATATATATATATATATATGTATGTATGTATCACACGTTTGTATGGTGAATTCTTACTCTATATACAATCGTATATCACATATAATCAAGTATTCGCATATATATATATATATATATATATATATATATATATATATATATATATATATATATATATTATATATATATATATATATATATATATATATATATATATATACATATACATTCATTTATATTCATATATATAAATATATGTGTGAATATATATACAAATACATATATATTATGTACATATACACACCTGTATGTAGACCAACATGTATATACTATCTTCACTTAAATGTGCTAATTGTATTCTAAATAACCGGAACATAATCGGTACCACTTTTGTTCTCAGTCACCTGACCTTACCTAACCGAGAGGTACCTCTGTAGAAAACGAACTCATATATCAGATCTTCCTAAAATCATCACATTATTCCTAAGCAAGGCACAGTGATCTCACCTGCCACCTCTACATTCCGGAAGACATCGGAACCAGCGCAGACTGGCGGTCTTTCACAGTCAGATATGAGTCCTTTCCGTTTACAAGTAATGCCTGATACTCCGGATACAGAGACACCGCCAGTGAGCCCGCTGTTGTGTACGCAACATATCGTATCAGTCCAGTCCAGTCCAATGAGCTTCCGAAGGAGGGCAGTCCGGAGGGCGAGGAGACACGCTGGACGCCAATCTCGGACTCCTCATGCGAGGGGAAGGTTAGTCTTCGAAGTAGAGAGAGAGGAATAGGAAAATATATGTATATATGCGACAGGAGAGTTGTCTCTTCGTTATAATAAATGACCACTCATGAATTTGTATCTTTTTGCACCGAACGCTCCCCAAAGGTAGTGCAATTAGTGTTTCTACACACGTATATATATATTACCTATTGATTTTTTTTGTTGATTTGCTGTTCGTAAGCCGAGAAAAGAACTTAATATCTTAATATCTCCGATTAATTGCAAAAGTGAGACAGTTTCGAAATCGTCCTCGATTCCATCTTCGGGTCTGATACCATAGCATCAACACGGTACTGTTTTTCCATTCATCTCAGATTTAGTTTGGTTCTCACTGGACACAGTAATCTTACCCGCTCGCCCCTCCTCTCTGCAATACGCCAGCCCCTGTAATGACAGCCAGATATGGCTAAGTGTTGTGTACTCACATGTGGTGCTGGGAGGCTGGCTCTGAGGAGGGCGGGATTTAGTGGACGCTAATCGCAGACTCCTTTTACGAGGAAAAAGTATCTGAAGTGGAGAGGGAGGGATACAAAAGATAAAATAAAGGAGACTAGATTTTGTTAGTATTTAATTAGCAATTGTATATTACATTATGCCCAATGTTCTTTTCTGTTTTCTTTATCATATTTGTTATACATGTATTGAGAGAATTAATGTTGATAATTAATAATAAATTTCTTCAGATATCAATGCACTGGAAACTTTATGGCAGTCATTTAGTTTAGCTTTTCTACAGAACTGGATTTACGTGAGACTAACACTTAGGGAACTTTAATTGAAAGTGGACTAATTCTCATCTCGGCCTCGGCTGATCATTCCTTTTATTCGTTTAGTAATGGCAAGAGGTACTCCGGACGGAGTACATGAATTTCAAAGCTTGTATATTTATATGGTACTTCTTTTTATCTTTAACAACGAAGAGCAAAATGTACAAGCGAAGCTATTAAGATTTCGTAAAAAATAGGGATGATTCTTTAATGAATGACGACAAACATATTTGCTGATTTCTGGTAACATATTTGTTCTGTTGTATCCTTAGCTATTAATGAAATGGTAATGAAAACCTTTTGTGTTCTCTTAGATGATTCAGTTATAATCAGAGTAGCTCTTGAACTTCGCCTTTTTCAGTATGATAAAGAAATATCAAAATGGAACATAATGAATACCATTTGTTCTTAGTCGCTTGACCTTATCTGACCGAGTGGTACTTCTGCAGAAAACGAGCTCATATATCAGATCTTCCTAAAATTTTCGCATTATTCCTGAACAAGGCACAATGATCTCACCTGCCACCTCCACATTCCGGAAGACATCGGAACCAGCGCAGACTGACGGTCTTTCACAGTCAGATATGAGTCCTTTCCGTTTACAAGTAATGCCTGATACTCCGGATACAGAGACACCGCCAGTGAGCCCGCTGTTGTGTACGCCACATATCGTATCAGTCCAGTCCAGTCCAATGATCTTCCGAAGGAGGGCAGTCCGGAGGGCGAGGAGACACGCTGGACGCCAATCTCGGACTCCTCATGCGAGGAGAAGGTTAGTCTTCGAAGTGGAGAGAGAAGAATAGGAAATATTATATGTATATATATACGACAGGAGAGTTGTCTCTTCATTATAATAAATGATCACTATTGATTTTCTATTTCTCTTTCCCGAATACAAAGACTAGTATTACGGCAGAAATCATTCGCTACTCATGCACGTGTATATAGGTTTTGTATATTTGGTGTTGATTTGTTTTGTTAATTTGCTGTCCGTGACGGCTTTTAAGTGTAGTGAAATAAGCAGCATGAAACATCTAGATTATTTTCATATGCAAAAGCGTTTGTTGAAATCAGCAAGGTAAATATGGCACAATCATAAAGACCACTTTATTTACCAGTCCAGAGGGCGAGGAAATGTGAGTTATGATGGACTCCGATCGCGGGCTCCCTATGCAAGTCAGGTTGCTGGTCTGAATTTGTTTGAATTCGCTGTGCGTTGTTTTTGTTGTACATGAGCATCAAACGCGTCTATGAAATGATTTAAATATAGTGAATCGTAGATATTGCAAGAAAGTAATAATTATCAAATATTTCCAGTGGTATGTTCAAACACACACGCACGCATTACCTATGTATATAGTAATATATTTCGAATAAACTTCCGCACGTTTAAATATTTCCACAACTGAAGATCCCATTCAACAATATCAGATTAGTTTTGCTTGTTACTT
The DNA here is from genome assembly GCF_042767895.1 of Penaeus vannamei. NCBI lineage: Eukaryota > Metazoa > Arthropoda > Malacostraca > Decapoda > Penaeidae > Penaeus > Penaeus vannamei. The sequence continues at coordinate 34,198,728 of NC_091553.1, forward strand.
TCTTCTAATATCTACGATTCACTTATAATTAAAACGCCTCAATGACGTACCTGATTCTCATGTACAGAAGAAACAACGCATAGCGAACTCGCTATATATATATATATATATATATATATATATATATATATATATATATATATATATATATATATATATATATATATATATATATATATATATATATATATATATCACGTGTGTATGATGAATCCTTACTCTATATACAATCATAAATCACATGTATAATCAAGTATTCGCATATATATATATATACATTTCTTTATATATATATATATATATATATATATATATATATATATATATATATATATATATATATATATATATATATATATATATATACATTTCTTTATATATATATATATATATATATATATATATATATTGTGTGTGTGAATATATATACAACTACATATATATTATGTAATACACACCTGTATGTAGACCAACAGGTATATACTGTCCACTTAAATGTGCTAATTATATTCTAAATATCCGGAACATAATCGGTACCACTTATGTTCTCAGTCGCCTGACCTTACCTAACCGAGAGGTACCTCTGTAGAAAACGAACTCAAATATCAGATCTTCGCATTATCCCTGAGCAAGGCACAATGATTTCACCTGCCACCTCCCCATTCCGGAAGACAGCGGAACCAGCGCAGACTGACGGTCTTTCACAATCAGATATGAGTCCTTTCCGTTTACAAGAAATGCCTGATACTCCAGATACAGAGACACCGCCAGTGAGCCCGCTGTTATGTACGCCACATATCGTATCAGTCCAGTCCAGTCCAATGATCTTCCGAAGGAGGGCAGTCCGGAGGGCGAGGAGACACGCTATTTCTCTTTCCCGAATACAAAGACTAGTATTACGACAGAAATCATTTGCTATTCATGCACGTATATATAGGTTTTGTATATTTGCTGTTGATTTTTTTTCGTTAATTTACTGTCCGTGACGGCTTTTAAGTGGAGAGAAATGAGCAGCATAAAACATCTTTCACTGCCAGATATGAGACCTTTATGAGAGACACCGCCAGAGAGCCCGCTGCTGTGTACTCCGCTTATCGTACCGTCAGTCGCAAGTCGGGTGATTTTCCGAAGGAGGGCAGTCCAGTGGGTGAGGAAATATGATGGACTCCGATCGCGGGCTCCTTATGCAAGTCAGTTCTTCTAGGTCCCGTAGAATAGACTAAAGGGGGGGGGGGGTTAAGGGCTCTTTACTGTAGGAGGCGGGTGTAGGGGGCGCTACGGGTAGGTGGCTACCTAAAGAGAAGCAATGTTTAAGAATTAAAGTAGGGGGCGGGGCTCCATGCTTGGTCTTTCCTGTGGCCATGTTCATGCTTTATAAAATTCTCCGAGGTTAAAGAGAGAAATAGGAAATATATATTTTTGTAGAAAGAAGGATATTATCATTCGGAATCTTTTTCTCTGACCTGTATGTCTTGTGTTTATTACTTTGCCGATGGCGGACATCCAAATGCGGTTTCTTTATCCTTGCGCAGTGATTTTTGTCCTTTTATTATAGTATTATTTGATAAAGTAATGACATTTTTTTTTTAGAATTAAGTGAACTGTAAGATTTTAGCAGCCAATTAGGTTAGACTATTCAATATAGCCCTTTTCTTTCTATGCAAAAGTATACGATATCAAACACTATAGTATTCCAGATTGAAGAAAACGAGGTCAGCCTTCTCTAAAATTAGTCTGGTTGAGTTCCTTGTTATCTTATTTTAAGGTCAAAGAGGAATTAGAGATTAACCGATGTCTGGCGCATTAAAGAGGTCAGAGCAAATTAAAATAAAGATAGGGCAAGTTAGTATTAATTAACGCATCATTTTCCACTGCAAATATATATACAACGGCCAATGGCTTATTGACTGGCACAATAAACCCATGTGATTTGGAAAAATTAAATTTGCTGGTCTGACTTTGTACGAATTCGCTGTGCTTTGTTTTTGTTGTACATGAGCATCAAACGCGTCTATGAAATGTTTTAATTATAGTGAATCGTAGATATTGGAAGAAATTACTAAATAAAAATCTCAAATATTTTCAGTGGGATGTTCAAACACACACGAACGCTTTACCTATGCATATATATAATAGTAATATATTCGAGTAAATTTACACAACCGAATATCCTATTCAACAGTATTAGATAATTTTTGTATGTGACTTTCTTCTAATATCTACGATTCACTTATAATTAAAACGCTTCAATGACATATCTAATGCTCGCGTGCAGAAGAAACAACGCATAGGGAACTCGCTATATATATATATATATATATATATATATATATATATATATATATATATATATATATATATATATATATGTGTGTGTGTGTGTGTGTGTGTGTGTGTGTGTGTGTGTGTGTGTGTGTGTATCACACGTTTGTATGATGAATCCTTACTCTATATACAGTCATAAGTCACATATATAATGAAGTATTCGCATATATATACATTCATTTATATATATATATATATACACACACATATATATATATATATATATATATATATATATATATATATATATATATATATATATATATATATATATATATGTGTGTGTGTGTGTGTGTGTGTGTGTGTGTGTGTGTGAATATATATACAAATACATATATATTATGTACATATACACACCTGTATGTAGACCAACATGTATATACTGTCTTCACTTAAATGTGCTAATTATATTCTAAATAACCGGAACATAATCGGCACCGCTTATGTTCTCAGCCGCTTGACCTTATCTGACTGAGTGGTACCTCTGCAGAATTATAAGTAAATTGTATATATTGGAAGAAAGTGACAAGCAAAAATAATCTAATATTGTTGAATGGGATCTTCGTTTGTGGAAATCTTTAAACGTTCAAATTTACTCGAAATACATTACTGCTATATATATATATATGCATAGGTAATGCGTGCGTGTGTGTTTGAACCCAATGAAAATATTTGATAATTCTTATTTATTACTTTCTTGCAATATCTACGATTCACTAAATTAAGAACATTTCTTAGACGCGTTTGATGCTCATGTACAACAAAAACAACGCACAGCGAATTCGTAAAAAGTCAGACCATCAACCTATATCTTTGCAAATCACATGGGTTTATAGTGCCAGTCTAACAACGCACAGCGAATTCGTAAAAAGTCAGACCATCAACCTATATCTTTGCAAATCACATGGGTTTATAGTGCCAGTCTATAAGCCATTGGCCGTTGTATATATATTTGCAGTGGAAAATAATGTATTAATTAATACTAACTTGCCCGATCTTTATTTTAATTTGATCTGACCTCTTTAATGCGTCAGATATCGGTAGACCTCTAATTCCTCTTTGACCTTAAAATAAGATAACAAGGAAATCAACCAGACTAATTTTAGACGAGGCTGACCTCGTTTTTCAATCTGGTATACTATAGTGTTTGATATCGTATACTTTTGCATGGAAAGAAAAGAGCTATATTGAAAATACTAAACTAATACTATAATAAAAGAGACAAAGATCACTGCGCAGGGATGAAGAAACCGTATTTGGATGTCCGCAATCGGCAAATAAATAAACAAAAGATACACAGGTCAAAGAGAAAGAGAGATTCCGAAAGATCTTATCCCTCCATCTACAAACATATTCATATCCTATTCCTCTCTTTAACCTCGAAGAACTAACTTGCATAAGGAGCCCGAATGGCGAAGTGGCCTTTATCATTGTGCCATATTTAGAGGCAATGTGGCCAAATTTCAAAAAGTCCTTATTTCTTTAATTGCAATATAATAATCAAGGAGTTATATTTACCTGGCTGACTTCAACAAACGCTTTTTTCATATGAAAATAATCTAGATGTTTTATGTTGCTCATTTCTCTCTACTTAAAAGCCTTCAGGAGCAGGAAATGAACAAAAAATTACGAGCATGAGTAGGGAGATTGCGAATGATTTCTGTCGTAATACTGGTCTTTGTATTCGGGAAAGAGAAATAGAAAATCATAAGTGACCATTTATTATAATGGAGAGACAACTCTCCTGTCGTATATATATACATATAATATTTCCTATTCTTCTCTTTCCACTTCGAAGACTAACCTTCTCCTCATATGAGGAATCCGAGATTGGCGTCCAGCGTGTCTCCTCGCCCTCCGGACTGCCCTCCTTCGGAAGATAATTTCTATCTATTACTTTCTTCCAATATCTACGATTCACTATAATTAAAACATTTCACAGACGCGTTTGATGCTCATGTACAACAAAAACAACGCACAGCGATTTCGTACAAATTCAGACCAGCAACCTCACTTGCATAAGGAACCCGCGATCGGAGTCCATCATACCTCATATTTCCTCGCCCTCCGGACTGCCCTCCTTCGGAAGATCACCGGACTTTCGTACGATAAGCGGCGTGCATAGCAGCTTTTTCATATGAAATTAATCTAGATGTTTCATGCTGCTTAATTCACTCCACTTAAAAGCCGTCACGGACAGCAAATTAACAAAACAAATCAACACCAAATATACAAAACCTATATACACGTGCATGAGTAGCGAATGATTTCTGCCCTAATACAAGTCTTTGTATTCGGGAAAAAGAAATAGAAGATCAATAGTGATAATTTATTATAATGAAGAGACAACTCTCCTGTCGTATATGTATATATATGCATATGATATTTCCTATTCTTCTCTTTCCACTTCGAAGACTAACCTTCTCCTCGCACAAGGAGTCCGAGATTGGCGTCCAGCGTGTCTCCTCGCCCTCCGGACTGCCCTCCTTCGGAAAATCATTGGACTGGACTGGACTGATACGATATGTGGCGTACACAACAGCGGGCTCACTGGCAGTGTCTCTGTATCTGGAGTATCAGGCATTACTTGTAAACGGAAAGGACTCATATCTGACTGTGAAAGACCGTCAGTCTGTGGTGGTTCCGATGTCTTCCGGAATGGGGAGGTGGCAGGTGAGATCATTGTGCCTTGTTCAGGTATAATGTTAAGATTTCAGGAAAATCTGATATATGAGTTCGTTTTCTGCAGAGGTACCACTCGGTCAGGTAAGGTCAACCGACTGAAAACATAAGTGGTATTGATATGTGTGTGTGTGCGTGCCCGTACGTATGTGTGTGTGAACATCCCACTAAAAATATTTCATAATTCTTATTTATTACTATCTTCCAATATCTACGATAACCCACCCGCGCCGGGGTACATTTTGTAGCCAAAATTAAAAAAATCCGGGAAGCTACAAAATCGGCGGGCGGAGCTTCCCCGGAGTCTGTATAAGGTAACAATAAACAACCAGACTAATTTTAGACGAGGCTGACCTCGTTTTTCAAACTGGAATAATATAGTGTTTGATATCGTATACTTTTACATAGAAAGAAAAGGGCTATATTGAAAAGTCTAACCTAATTCGCTGCTAAAATCTTACAGTTCACTTATTTCTACAAAGAGGACAATATTTTGTTAAATAATACTACAATAAAAAGACAAAAATCACTGCGCAGAGATGAAGAAACCGTATTTGGATGTCCGCCATCGGCAAATTAATAAACAAAAGATATACAGGTCAGAGAGAAAGATTCCGAATGATTTTCTTAAATAACATATATTTCCTATTCCTCTCTTTAACCTCGGAGAATTTTATAAGGCATGAAAACGGCCGCAGGTAAGAACAAGCAAGGAGACCCGCCCCCCTACTTTAAATCTTAAACATTGTGTCTCTTTAGGTAGCCACCTACCCGTAGCGCCCCCCACCCCCGCCTCCTACAGTAAAGAGCCCTTAACCCCCCCCCCCCCCCCCCCCCCCTTTAGTCTATTTTACGGGACCTCGAAGAACTGACTTGCATAAGGAGCCCGCGATCGGAGTCCATCATATTTCCTCGCCCACCGAACTGCCTTCCTTCGGAAGATCACCCGACTTCGACTGACGGTACGATAAGCGGAGTACACAGCAGCGGGCTCACTGGCGGTGTCTCTCATAAAGGACTCATATCTGGCAGTGAAAGGCCTTCAGTCTGTACAGGTTCCGATGTATTTCGGAATGGCGAGGTGGCCTTTATCATTGTGCCATATTTAGAGGCAATGTGGCCAAATTTCAAATTTATTTAATTGCAATATAATAAACGAGTTATGTTTATCGTGCTGACTTCAACAAACGCCTTTTTCATATGAAAATAATCTAAATGTTTTATGCTGCTCATTTCTCTCCACGGAGAGCAAATTATCAAAAAAAAAAAAAAAAAAAAAAAAAAAACGTGCGTGAGTAGGTAGATTGCGAATTATTTCTGTCGTAATACTCGTCACCGCCAGTGATCCCGCTGTTGTGTACGCCACATATCGTATCAGTCCTGTCCAATTATCTTCCGAAGGAGGGCAGTTCGGAGGGCGAGGAGACACGCTGGACGCCAATCTCGGACTCCTCATGCGAGGAGAAGGTTAGTCTTCGAAGTGGAGAGAGAAGAATAGGAAATATTATATGTATATATATATATATATATATATATATATATATATATATATATATATATATATATATATATATATATATATATATATATATATATATGTATATATACACACACGACAGGAGAGTCGTCTCTTCATTATATTAAATGGTCACATGATTTTCTATTTCTTTTCCCGGAATACAAAGACGAGTATCACGGCAGAAATCACTCGCAATCTCCCTACTCGCACACGCGCGTATAGGTTTTATATATTTGCTGTTGATTTTTCTTTACTTGCTTTACTTGTTTATTATGTTGCAATTAAAGAAATTTAGATTTTTTGAAATTTGGCCACACTGTGCCTTTAAATATGGCACAATGAAAGAGGCCACCTCGTTATTCCGAAATACATCGGAACCTGTACAAACTGACGGCCTTTATGAGAGACACCGTCAGTGAGCCCGCTGCTGTGTACGCCGCTTATCGTACCGTCAGTCGAAAGCCCGGTTATCTTCATTAAAGAGGTCAGATCAAATAAAGATAGGGTAAGTTAGTATCAATTAACACATCATTTTCCACTGCAAATATATATACAACGACCAATGGCTTATTGACTGGCACTATAAACCCATGTGATTTGGAAAAATCAAGGTTGCTGGTCTGACTTTGTACGAATTCGCTGTGCGTTGTTTTTGTTGTACATGAGCATCAAACGCGTCTGTGAAACGTTTTAATTATAGTGAATATATTTCGAGTAAATTTACACAACCAAATATCCTATTCAACAGTATTAGATAATTTTTGCATGTGACTTTCTTCTAATATCTACGATTTGCTTATAATTAAAACGCTTCTATGACGTATCTGATGCTCGTGTACAGAAGAAACAACGCATAGCGAACTCGCTATATATATATATATATATATATATATATATATATATATATATATATATATATATTATATATATTATATATATATATATATATATATATATATATATATATATATATATATATATATATATATATATATATATCACACGTGTGTATAATGAATCCTTACTCTATAAACAGTCATAAATCACATGTATAATCAAGTATTCGCATATATATACATTCATTTTTATATATATATATATATATATATATATATATATATACATATATATATATGTATATATATATATATATATATATGTATATATGTATATATATATATATATGTGTGTGTGTGTGTGTGTGTGTGTGTGTGTGTGTGTGTGTGTGTGTGTGTGTATGTGTGTGTGTATGTGTGTGTGTGTGTGTGTGTGTGGATATATATACAAATACATATATATATTATGTACATATACACACCTGTATGTAAACCAACAGGTATATACTGTCTTCACTTAAATGTGCTAATTATATTCTAAATACCCGGAACATAATCGGTACCACTTATGTTCTCAGTCGCTTGACCTTACCTGACCGAGTGGTTCCTCTGCAGAAAACGAGCTCATATATCAGATCTTCCTAAAATCTTCGCATTATCCCTGAACAAAGCACAATGATCTCACCTGCCACCTCCTCATTCCAGAAGACATCGGAACCAGCGCACACTGACAGTCTTTCACAGTCAGATATGAGTCCTTTACGTTTACAAGTAATGCCTGATACTACAGATGCAGACACACCGCCAATGAGCCCGCTTTTGTGTACGCCACATATCGTATCAGTCCAGTCCAGTCCAATGATCCTCCGAAGGAGTGCAGTCCGGAGGGCGAGGAGACACGCTGGACGTCAATCTCGGACTCCTCATGCGAGGAGAAGGTTAGTCTTCGAAGTGGAGAGAGAGGAATAGGAAATATTACATATATATATATATACACGACAGGAGAGTTGTCTCTTCATTACATTAAATGATCACTTATGATTTTCTATTTCTTTTCCCGGAATACAAAGACAAGTATTACAGCAGAAATCTCCCTACTCACGCACGCGCATATTGGTTTTGTATATTTGATGTTTTTTTTTTATTTGCTCTCCGTGAGGCGCATTTAAGTGAAGAGAAATGCGCAGCATAAAACATCTAAATTATTTTCATATGAAAAAAACGTTTGTTAGAGTCAGCAAGGTAAGTATAACCCGTTGTTTATTATGTTGCAATTAAAGAAATTTAGCCACAATGCCTCTAAATATGGCACAATGATAAAGGCCACCTCGCCATTCCGAAATACGTCGAAACCTGTACAGACTGACGGCCCGCTGCTGTGTACACCGCTTATCGTACCGTCAGTCGAAAGTCCGGTGATCTTCCGAAGGAGGGCAGTCCGGAGGGCGAGGAGATATGAGGGACTCCAATCGCGGGCTTCTTATGCAAGTCAGTTCTCTGAGGTTAAAGAGAGGAATAGGATATGAATATGTTTGTAGATGGAAGAATAAGATCATTCGGAATCTCTCTTTCTCTCTGACCTGTACATATTTTGTTTATTAATTTGCCGATTGCAGACACCCAAATACGGTTTCTTCATCCCTGCGCAGTGATCTTTGTCTCTTTTATTATAGTATTATTTAACAAAATAATGCCCCTTTTTTTTAGAAATAAGTGAACTGTAAGATTTGAGCAGTCAATTAGTTTAGTCTTTTCAATATAGCTCTTTTCTTTCCATGCAAAAGTATACGGTATCAAACACTATAGTATTCCAGATTGAAAAACGAGGTCAGCCTCGTCTAAAATTAATTTTAAGGTCAAAGAGGAATTAGAAGTCAACCGATGTCTGACGCATTAAAGAGGTCAGATCAAATTAAAATAAAGATAGGGCAAGTTAGTATTGATTAACATCATTTTCCACTGCAAATGTATATACAACGGCCAATGGCTTATAGACTGGCACTATAAACATGTGATTTGGAAAAATAAAGGTTGCTGGTCTGACTTTGTACGAACTCGCTGTGCGTTGTTTTTGTTGTACATGAGCATCAAACGCGTCTGTGAAATGTTTTATAGTGAATCGTAGATATTGCAAGAAAGTAATGAATAAGAATTATCAAATATTTTCAGTGGCATGTTCAAACACACACGTACACATTACCTACGGATATATATAACTGCTATATTTCGAGTAAATTTGAACGTTTAAATATTTACACAACCGAAGATCCCATTCAACAATATTTGATCATTTTTGTTTGTCACTTTCTTCTGATATCTACGATTCACTTATAATTAAAACGCTTCAATGGCGTATCTGATACTCGTGTGCAGAATAAACAACGCATAGCGAATTCGCTATATATATATATATATATATATATATATATATATATATATATATATATATATATATATATATATATATATATATATATATATATCACGTGTGTATGGTGAATCCTTACTCTATATACAATCATATATCACATATAATCAAGTATTCGCACACACACACACACACACACACACACACACACACACACACACACATATATATATATATATATATATATATATATATATATATATATATATATATATATGTGTGTGTGTGTGTGTGTGTGTGTGTGTGTGTGAATATATATACAAATACATATATATTTTCAACAGGTATATACTGTCTTCACTTAAATGTGCTAATTATATTCTAAATAACCGGAACATAATCGGCACCGCTTGTTCTCAGTCGCTTGACCTTACCTGACCGAGTGGTACCTCTGCAGAAAACGAGCTCATATATCAGATCTTCCTAAAATCTTCGCATTATTCCTGAACAAGGCACAATGATCTCACCTGCCACCTCTCCATTCCAGAAGAAATCGGAACCAGCGCAGACTGACGGTCTTTCACAGTCAGATATGAGTCCTTTACGTTTACAAGTAATGCCCGATACTCCAGATACAGAGACACCGCCAGTGAGCCCACTGTTGTGTACGCCACATGTATCAGTCCAGTCCAGTCCAATGATCTTCCGAAGGAGGGCAGTCCGGAGGGCGAGGAGACACGCTAGACGCCAATCTCGGACTCCTCATGCGAGGAGAAGGTTAGTCTTCGAAGTAGAGAGAGAGGAATAGGAAAATATATGTATATATGCGACAGGAGAGTTGTCTCTTCGTTATAATAAATGACCACTCATGAATTTGTATCTTTTTGCACCAAACGCTCCCCAAAGACAGAGCAATTAGTGTTTCTACACACGTATATATATATATATATATATATATATATATATATATATATATATATATATATATATATCTTACCCGCTCGCCCCTCCTCTCTGCAGTACGGCAGCCCCTGTAATGACAGCCAGATATGGTTTCTTATCCGCGCACAGTTACTATGTGTTGTGTACGCCCATTTGGTACTCACATGTGGTGCTGGGAGGCTGGCTCTGAGGAGGGCGGGATTTAGTGGACGCTAATCGCAAACCAACTTTTACGAGGAGAAAGTTGGTCTCTGAAGTGGAGAGGGAGTGATACAAAAGATAAAATAGAGGAAACTAGATTTTATTAGTATTTAATTAGCTATTGTATATTACATTATGACCAATGTTCATTTCCGTTTTCTTTATCATTTTTGTTATACATGTATTGAGAGAATTAATGTTGATAATTAATAATCAATTTCTTCAGATATCAATGCACTGGAAACTTTGTGGCAGTCATTTAGTTTAGCTTTTCTACAGAGCTGGACTTACGTGAGACTAACACTTAGGGAACTTTAATTTAAAGTGGACTAATTCTCATCTCGGCCTCGGCTGATCATTCCTTTTATTCGTTTAGTAATGGCAAGAGGTACTCCGGACGGAGTACATGAATTTCAAAGCTTGTATATTTATATGGTACTTCTTTTTATCTTTAATAACGAAGGGCAATATGTACAAGCGAAGCTATTAAGATTTCGTAAAAAATAGAGATGATTCTTTTATGAATGACGACAAACACATTTGCTGATTTCTTGTAACATTTGTTCTGTTGTATCCTTAGCTATTAATGAAATGGTAATGAAAACCTTTTGTGTTCTCTTAGATGTAACTGAATATATATCGATATATATGATTCAGTTATATTCAGAGTAGCTCTTGAACTTCGCCTTTTTCAGTATGATAAAGAAATCTCAAAATGGAACATAATCAATACCATTTGTTCTTAGTCGCTTGACGTTACCTGACCGAGTGGTACTTCTGCAGAAAATGAACTCATATATCAGATCTTCCTTAAATCTTCTACTAGCCTCCAGGCTAGTACAGTGGTAACGTGTCGGCCTCTCATCCGAGGGGTCGGCGGTTCGCGCCCCGCCCAGGCGCGAGAAGTTGCAATTGTCGCTCGGAGGTTACTGCTGTGGCCGGGCACCACGGTGGTTAAGGACTAAGCTCTGTCGCGTCAGCACATGTTGACACACGGTGAACGAGTCGACATCAGTCGGTACAGGCCAGGCTCCCCCATAGCCCGGGCGAGGCTCAGCTTCGCATATCGGACTTATCCTTATCCTTATCTTCGCATTATCCCTGAACAAGGCACAATGACCTTACCTGTCACCTCCCCATTCCGGAAGACATCGGAACCACCACAGACTGACGGTCTTTCACAGTTGGATATGAGTCCTTTCCGTTTACAAGTAGTGCCTGATACTCCAGATACAGAGACACGACCAGTGAGCCCACTGATGTGTACGCCACATATCGTATCAGTCCAGTCCGGAGGGCAAGGAGACACGCTGGACGTCAATCTCGGACTCCTTATGCGAGGAGAAAGTTAGTTTTTGAAGTGGAGAGAGAGGAATAGGAAGTATGAAATATATATATACGACAGGAGAGTTGTCCCTTCGTTATAATAAATGACCACTCATGAATTGGTCTCACTATTTACACCAAATGATACGCAGAAACAATGCAGTTAGTGTTCTTACGACAGATATTCTTCGGAATCTTTCTTGTTACACACATCTATATTACCTATTGATTTTTTTTGGTAAATTTGCTGTTCGTGAGGCGAGAAAAGAACTTAATTTATCAAGATTTAGATTGGTCCTCACTGGATACACTAATTTTACCCTCTCGCCCCTC
>NC_091553.1:34225569-34238069 GCF_042767895.1 Penaeus vannamei
CTGCATCATCGACCTGGATGCACAGAAGCTGACTCTCCGGGAGTTCGACTGCCAGGCCTGGGAGAAGCAAGAGCTGGACACGGTGCGCGTCGAAGGCCAAGACGTCAGCGCCTTGGCAGACACTGGCTTCGAAGGATTCCTGGAGGGCCGGATGGAGGTGGCTGAGAGGCTCAAGCGTGCGTGTGCGTTTGAACATCCCACTGAAAATATTTGATAATTTTTATTTATTACTTTCTTCCAATATCTACGATTCACTATAATCAAAACGTTTCACAGACGCGTTAGATGCTCATGTACAACAAAAACAACGCACAGCAAATTCGTACAAATTCAGACCAGCAGCCTTTATTTTTCCAAATCACATGGGTTTATAGTGCCAGTCTACAAGCCATTGGCCGTTGTATATATATTTGTAGTGGAAAATGATGCGTTAATTAATACTAACTTGCCCTATCTTTATTATAATTTGATCAGACCTCTTTAATGCGTCAGATTTTGTTTGACCTCTAATTCCCCTTTGACCTTAATATAAAGTAACGAGGAACGCAACCAGACTAACTTTAGACGAGGCTGACCTCGTTTTTTCAATCTGGAATACTATAGTGTTTGATGTATACTTTTGCATAGAAAGAAAAGGGCTATATGGAAAAGTCTAACCTAATTGGCTGCTAAAATCTTACAGTTCACTTAATTCCAAAAAAATTACATTATTTTGTTAAATAATACTATAATAAAATGACAAAAATCACTGCGCAGCGATGAAGAAACCATATTTGGATGTCCGCCATTGGCAAATTAATAAACAAAAGATATATAGGTCAGAGAGGAAGAGATTTCGAATGATCTTATCCTTCTTTCTACAAAAATATATATTTCCTATTTCTCTCTTTAACCTCGGAGAATTTTATAAAGCATGAACATGACCACAGGAAAGACCAAGCAAAGAGCCCCGCCCCCCTACTTTCATTCTTAAACATTGTTTCTCTTTTGGTAGCCAGCTACCCGTAGCGCCCCCCACACCCGCCTCCTACACTAAAGAGCCCTCCCCCCCCCCCTTAGTTTATTCTGTAGGGACACCGAGCTGACATACATACACTATACAAACGGAAGTAGCCGCCACCACGGGAATAGGGATCCCGACCCTTAGATTTTTCACATACTTTATTGTGGTGATATGACTGAGCTTTCTTAGGAGGCTGTGTTTAATGTTAAATAATTTTCTTGTTTATAATTGTTTCATCTTCTTGGTCATTTACTTTATCATTTTCATTTTTGTTCTTATAGATGATATTTACTTTAATTGTAATTTAGATTTTTGTCATGCTATGATATATCTTATGTGTGCGGTTTTATAGAAAGATCAATTAAAATGTTAGATTTATTAAGGTTAAAGTATGCATACTAAAAATAAACAATTACATCTACACGAATACATATAGACATCACAATATACACGCAAAATACACAAAGAACACAAACGACTGAATAAGCGAGACAAAATATATACACGAAATACAATATACAAAACGAGCACACTCACGATACGAATAAATGAATAATTCAAACGTTACTAGCACAAACATACATACAAAAATGCACGACACTTAACTCGCGTTTGGTCTGTGACGAATAATAGTTTTTGCTTCATTTAATCACAACCGCGGCGGACTAGCGCTCACTTTAGTCAAAAACGCACGTAACATTGTTCTTACGGAAGCACTGGGATACATGACCTGAAAGTCCTTTGTCTCCAACGGTATCCGGCACCGGCAAGGCGGTCTCCTTTTGTCCCGGTTCCTGCAACCATGGGGATTACCTCGGCAGGCACACCGCTTGTCAGCATACCCAGTCGCCGCTCCAGGTAACTGCTGGTTTGTACGAGCACACTGCTATTGCCATGGTTCATGGTGTCATCCGACCGGGCGAACAGGCCATCCGGTCGTCTGCGGTCACAATGTGCGTCTTTAGCTGCACTGTCAGCATCCGAAGCCGTGCACGGGGATGCCCTGAGCCGTGAGAGGTCGCGAGGGGCCAACGAAGGGCCATAGTACCACTACAATTCTACGGATTCTACGGGACCTCGAAGAACTGACTTGCATAAGGAGCCCGGAATCGGAGTCTATCATATTTCCTCGCCCACCGGACTGCCCTCCTTCGGAAGATCACCGGACTTTCGACTTTTCGATAAGCGGCGTACAAAGCAGCGGGCTCACTGGCGGTGTCTCTCATAAAGGACTCATATCTGACAGTGAAAAGTCGTCAGTCTGTACAGGGTCTTTATCATTGTGCCATATTTACAGGTAATGTGGACACATTTCAAAAAGACCTTATTTCTTTAATTATAATACAATAAACAACGGGCCATATTTACCTTGCTCATTTCAACAAACGCTTTTTCCATATGAAAATAATCTAGATGTTCCATGCTGCTTAAAATCCGTCACGGACAGCAAATTAACAAAACAAATCAACACCAAATATACTAAACCTATATACACGTGCACGAGTAGCGAATGATTTCTGCCATAATACTAGTCTTTGTATTCGGGAGAGAGAAATAGAAAATCAATAGAGATCATTTATTATAATGAAGAGACAACTCTCCTGTCGTATATATATATATACATATAATATTTCCTATTCTTCTCTCTCCACTTCGAAGACTAACCTTCTCCTCGCATGAGGAGTTCGAGATTGACGTCCAGTGTGTCTCCTCGCCCTCCGGACTGCCCTCCTTCGGAAGATCATTGGACTGATACGATATGTGGCGTACACAACAGCGGGCTCACTGGCGGTGTCTCTGTATCTGGAGTATCAGAAATTACTTGTAAACGGAAGGGACTCATATCTGACTGTGAAAGACTATCAGTCTGCGCTGGTTCCGATGTCTTCTGGAATGGGGAGGTGGCAGGTGAGGTCATTGTGCCTTGTTCAGGGATAATGTGAAGATTTTAGGATGATCTGATATATGAGTTCGTTTTCTGCAGAGGTACCACTCGGTCAGGTAAGGTCAAGCGACTGAGAATATAAGTGGTACCGATTATGTTCTGGTTATTTAGAATATGATTAGCACGTTTAAATGAAGACAGTATATACCTGTTGGTCTACATACAGGTGTGTATATGTACATAATATATATGTATTTGTATATATATTCACACACACACACACACACACACACACACACACACACACACACACACACACACACACACACATATATATATATATATATATATATATATATATATATATATATATATATATATATATATATGCGTATACTTGATTATATATGATTATATATATATGTGATATATGATTGTATATAGAGTAAGGTTTCATCTCACACACGTGTGATATATATATAGCGAGTTCGCTATGCGCTGTTTCTTCTGCACACGAGCATCAGATACGTCATTAAAGCGTTTTAATTATAAGTGAATCGTATATATTAGAAGAAAGTGACAAGCAAAAATAATCTAATATTGTTGAATGGGATCTTCGTTTGTGGAAATCTTTAAACGTTCAAATTTACTCGAAATACATTACTGTTATATATATGCGTAGGTAATGCGTACGTGTGTGTTTAAACAACCAATTGAAAATATTTGATAATTATTACTTTCTTGCAATATCTACGATGCACTATATCAAAAACATTTCTAAGGCGCATTTGATGCTCATGTACAACAAAAACAACGCACAGCGAATTCGTACAAAGTCAGACCAGCAACCTTTATTTTTCCAAATCACATGGGTCTATAAGCCATTGGCCATTATATATATATATATATTTGCAGTGGAAAATGATGCGTTAATTAATACTAACTTGCCCTATCTTTATTTTAATTTAATCAGACCTCTTTAATGCGCCAGACATCGGTTGACCTCTAATTCCTCTTTGACCTTAAAATAAGATAACAAGGAACTCAACCAGAGTAATTTTAGACGAGGCTGACCTCGTTTTTCTATCTGGAATAATATAGTGTTTGATATCGTATAATAAAAGAGACAAAGATCACCGCGCAGGGATGAAGAAACCGTATTTGGATGTCCACAATCGGCAAATTAATAAACAAAAGATTTACAGGTCAGAGAGAAAGATTACGAATGATCTTATTCCTTCATCTACAAACATATTCATATCCTCTTCCTCTCTTTAACCTCGAAGAACTGACTTGCATAAGGAGCCCGCAATCGCAGTCCATCATATCTCCTCGACCTCCGGACTGCCCTCCTTCGGAAGATGACCGGACTTTCGACTGACGGTACGATAAGCGGCGTACACAGCAGCGGGTTCACTGACGGTGTCTCTCATAAAGGCCGTCAGTCTGTACTGGTTCCGATGTATTTCGGAATAACGAGGTGGCCTCTATCATTGTGCCATATTTAAAGGCACAATGTGGCCAAATTTCAAAAAATATTTATTTCTTTAATTGCAACATAATAAACAAGTAAAGAAAAATCAACAGCAAATATACAAAACCTATACGCGCGTGTGCGAGTAGGGAGATTGCGAGTGATTTCTACCGTAATACTCGTCTTTGTATTCCGGGAAAAGAAATAGAAAATCATAAGTGACCATTTGATATAATGAAGAGACGACTCTCCTGTCGTGTATATATATATATATATATATATATATATATATATATATATATATATATATATATATATATATATATATATATATATATATATACATATATACATATAATATTTCCTATTCTTCTCTCTCCACTTCGAAGACTAACCTTCTCTTCGCATGAGGAGTCCGAGATTGGCGTCCAGCGTGTCTCCTCGCCCTCCGGACTGCCCTCCTTCGGAAGATCATTGGACTGGACTGATACGATATGTGGCGTACACAACAGCGGGCTCACTGGCGGTGACGAGTATTACGACAGAAATAATTCGCAATCTCCCTACTCACGCACGTATTTTTTTGTTAATTTGCTCTCCGTGGAGAGAAATGAGCAGCATAAAACATTTAGATTATTTTCATATGAAAAAGGCGTTTGTTGAAGTCAGCACGATAAATATAACTCGTTTATTATATTGCAATTAATTAAATTTGAAATTTGGCCACATTGCCTCTAAATATGGCACAATGATAAAGGCCACCTCGCCATTCCGAAATACATCGGAACCTGTACAGACTGAAGGCCTTTCACTGCCAGATATGAGTCCTTTATGAGAGACACCGCCAGTGAGCCCGCTGCTGTGTACTCCGCTTATCGTACCGTCAGTCGAAGTCTGGTGATCTTCCGAAGGAAGGCAGTCCGGTGGGCGAGGAAATATGATGGACTCCGATCGCGGGCTCCTTATGCAAGTCAGTTCTTCGAGGTCCCGTAAAATAGACTAAAGGGGGGGGGGGGGTTAAGAGCTCTTTACTGTAGGAGGCGGGGGTGGGGGGCGCTACGGGTAGGTGGCTACCTAAAGAGACACAATGTTAAAAGATTTAAAGTAGGGGGGCGGGTCTCCTTGCTTGTTCTTACCTGCGGCCGTTTTCATGCCTTATAAAATTCTCCGAGGTTAAAGAGAGGAATAGGAAATATATATTTTTGTAGAAAATCATTCGGAATCTTTCTCTCTGACCTGTATATCTTTTGTTTATTAATTTGCCGATGGCGGACATCCAAATACGGTTTCTTCATCTCTGCGCAGTGATTTGTTTTTTATTATAGTATTATTTAACAAAATAATGTCCTCTTTGTAGAAATAAGTGAACTGTAAGATTTTAGCAGCGAATTAGGTTAGACTTTTCAATATAGCCCTTTTCTTTCTATGCAAAAGTATACGATATGAAACACTATATTATTCCAGTTTGAAAAACGAGGTCAGCCTCGTCTAAAATTAGTCTGGTTGAGTTTATTGTTACCTTATTATAAGGTCAAAGGGGAATTAGAAGTCAACTGGCTTCTGGATATAACAATTCTGAAAATGAAGATAGGGCAAGGTAGTTTTGATTAACGCATCATTTCCATTGCATATAAATAACGGCCAAGAGCTTATAGACTGGCACTATATAACCCAGGTGATTTGGAAAAATAAAGGTTGCTGGTCTGACTTTGTAAGTCATTGTATGTTATTTTGTTGTACATGAGTATCGAACGCGTCTGGGAAAAGTTTTAATCATAGTGAATCGTAGATATTGGAAGAAAGTAATAAATAAGAATTATGAAATATTTTTAATGGGATGTTCACACACACACATACATACGCGCACGCATACACACATATCAATACCACTTATGTTCTCAGTCGGTTGACCTTACCTGACCGAGTGGTACCTCTGCAGAAAACGAGCTCATATATCAGATCTTCCTAAAATCTTCGCATTATCCCTGAACAAGGCACAATGACCTCACCTGCCACCTCCCCATTCCAGAAGACATCGGAACCAGCGCAGACTGATAGTCTTTCACAGTCAGATATGAGTCCCTTCCGTTTACAAGTAATGCCTGATACTCCAGATACAGAGACACCGCCAGTGAGCCCGCTGTTGTGTACGCCACATATCGTGTCAGTCCAGTCCAGTCCAATGATCTTCCGAAGGAGGGCAGTCCGGAAGGCGAGGAGACACGCTGGACGCCAATCTCGGACACCTCTTGCGAGGAGAAGGTTAGTCTTCGAAGTGGAAAGAGAAGAATAGGAAATATCGTATGCATATATATATACGACAGGAGAGTTGTCTCTTCATTATAATAAATTATCACTATTGATTTTCTATTTCTCTTTCCCGAGTACCAAGACTAGTATTACGGCAATCATTCGCTACTCATGCACATGTATATAGGTTTTGTATATTTGCTGTTGATTTTTTTTTTTTTTTATTTACTGTCCGTGACGGGTTTTAAGTGGAGAGAAATACGTAGCATGAAACATCTAGATTATTTTTATATGAAAAAAGCGTTTGTTGAAGTCAGCAAGTTAAATATAACTTGTTTATTATATTGCAATTAAAGAAGTAAGGACTTACTGAAATGTGGCCACATTGTCTCTAAATATGGCACAATGATAAAGGTCACCTCGTCATTTCGAAATACATACCTTTCACTGTCAGATATGAGTCCTTTATGAGAGACACCGCCAGTGAGCCCGCTGCTGTGTACGCCGCTTATCCTACCGTCAGTCGAAAGTCGGGTGATCTTCCGAAGGAGGGCGAGGAGATATGATGGACTCCGATCGCGGGCTCCTCCTGCAAGTCAGTTCTTCGAGGTTAAAGAGAGGAATAGGATATGAATATGTTTGTAGATGAAGGGATAAGATCATTCGGAATCTCTCTTTCTCTTTGACTTGTGCATCTTTTGTTCATTCATTTGCCGATTGCGGACATCCAAATATGGTTTCTTCATCCCTACGCAGTGATCTTTGTCTCCTTTATTATAGTATTATTTAACAAAGCAATGCCCTTTTTAGAAATAAGTGAACTGTAAGATTTTAGCAGTCAATTAGCTTACTATTTTCAATTTAGCTCTTTTCTTTTCATGCAAAAGTATACGATATCAAACACTATAGTATTCCAGATTGAAAAACGAGGTCAGCCTCGTCTAAAATTAGTCTGGTTGAGTTCCTTGTTATCTTATTTTAAGGTCAAAGATGTCTGACGCATTAAAGAGGTCAGTTCAAAGAAAGATAAATTAAAGTTAGTATTTATTAACACATCATTTTCCACTGCAAACATATATACAACGGCCAATGGCTTATTAACTGGCACTATAAACATGTGATTTGGAAAAATCAAGGTTGCTGGTCTGACTTTGTACGAATTCGCTGTGCGTTGTTTTTGTTGTACATGAGCATGAAACGCGTCTATGAAATGTTTTAATTATAGTGAATCGTAGATATTGCAGGAAAGTAATACATAAGAATTATCAAATATTTTTTGTGGGATGTTCAAACACACACGCACGCATTACTTACGCATATATATAACAATAATATATTTCGAGTAAATTTGAACGTTTAAATATTTACACAACCGAAGATCCCATTCAACAATATTGGATCATTTTTGTTTGTCACTTTCTTCTAATATATACGATTCACATAATTAAAACGTATCTGATGCTCGTGTACAGAAGAAACAACGCATAGCGAACTCGCTATATATATATATATATATATATATATATATATATATATATATATATATATATATATATATATATATATATATATATATATGTATGTATGTATCACACGTTTATGGTGAATTCTTACTCTATATACAATCGTATATCACATATAATTAAGTATTCGCATATATATACATTCATTTATATTCATATATATAAATATATGTGTGAATATATATACAAATACATATATATTATGTACATATACACACCTGTATGTAGACCAACAGGTATATACTATCTTCACTTAAATGTGCTAATTGTATTCTAAATAACCGGAACATAATCGTTACCACTAATGTTCTCAGTCGCCTGACCTTACCTAACCGAGAGGTACCTCTGTAGACAACGAACTCATATATCAGATTTTCCTAAAATCATCACATTCTTCCTAAACAAGGCACAATGATCTCACCTGTCACCTCCCCATTCCGGAAGACATCGCAACCAGCACAGACTGACGGTCTTTCAGTTAGATATGAGTCCTTTACGTTTACAAGTAATGCCTGATACTCCAGATACAGAGACACCGCCAGTGAGCCCGCTGTTGTGTACGCCACATATCGTATCAGTCCAGTCCAGTCCAATGATCTTCCGAAGGAGGGCAGTCCGGAGGGCGAGGAGACACGCTGGACGTAGGCAGTGCGTGCGTGTGTGTTTGAGCATCCCACTGAAAATATTTGATAATTTTTATTTATTACTTTCTTCCAATATCTACGATTCGTCATAATTAAAACATTTCACAGACGCGCTTGATGCTCATGTACAACAAAAACAACGCACATCGAATTCGTACAAATTCAGACCAGCAACCTGACTTGCATAAGGAGCCATCGATCGGAGTCCATCATACCTCATATTTCCTCGCCCTCCGGACTGCCCTCCTTTCGAAAATCACCGGACTTTCGACTGAAGGTACGATAAGCGGCGTACACAGCAGCAGGCTCAAAGGACTCATATCTGAAATGTAGATGTTTTATGCTGCTTATTTCACTCCACTTAAAAGCCGTCACCGACAGCAAATTAACAAAAAAAAAATCAACAGCAAATATACAAAATCTATATTCATGTGCATGAGTAGCGAATGATTTCTGCCGTAATGCTAGTCTTTGTATTCGGGAAAGAGAAATAGCAAATCAATAGTGATCATTTATTATAATGAAGAGACAACTCTCATGTCGTATATATATATATATATATATATATATATATATATATATATATATATATATATATATATATATATATATATATATATATATATATATAATACACAACAACGGGCTCACTGGCGGTGTCTCTGTATCTGGAATATCAGGCATTACTTGTAAACGTAAAAGACTCATATCTGACTGTGAAAGACCGTCAGTCTGCGCTGGTTCCGATGTCTTCCGGAATGGGAAATGTACAAAACCTATATACACGTGCATGAGTAATGAATGATTTCTGCCGTAATACTAGTCTTTGTATTCGGGAAAGAGATATAGAAAATAAATAGAGATCATTTATATATATATATATATACATATATTTCCTATTCTTCTCTTTCCACTTCGAAGACTAACCTTCTCCTCGCTCTGTCTTTGGAGAGCGTTTGGTGCAAAAAGATACAAATTCATGAGTGGTCATTTATTATAACGAAGAGACAACTCTCTTGTCGCATGTATACATATATATTTCCTATTCCGCTCTCTCTATTTCGAAGACTAACCTTCTCCTCGCATGAGGAGTCCGAGATTGGCGTCCAACGTCAGCGTGTCTCCTCGCCCTCCCTCGGAATATCATTGGACTAGCCTGGACTGATACGATATGTGGCGTACACAACAGCGGGCTCACTGGCGGTGTCTCTGTATCTGTAGTATCAGGCATTACTTGTAAACGGAAAGGACTCATATCTGACTGTGAAAGACCGTCATTCAGCGCTGGTTCCGATGTCTTACGGAATGGGGAGGTGGCAGGTGAGATCATTGTGCCTTGTTCAGGGATAATGCGAAGATTTTAGGAAGATCTGATATATGAGCTCGTTTTCTGCAGAGATACCACTCGGTCAGGTAAGGTCAAGCGACTAAGAACATAAGTGGTTTTGATTATGTTCCGGTTATTTAGAATATAATTAGCACATTTAAGTGAAGACAGTATATACCTGTTGGTCTACATATAGATGTGTATATATACATAATATATATGTATATATAAAAATGAATGTGTATATACATATATATGCGAATATTTGATTATATATGTGATATATGATTGATACAGAGTAAGAAATCATCACACGCTTTATGTATATAAGTACATTTATATATATGCATACACACACACATATATATAGATAGATAGATAGAGAGATAGATAGATATATATATACATGCATACACACACACACACACACACACACACACACACACACACACACACACACACACACATATATATATATATATATATATATATATATATATATATATATATATATATATATATATAAACAGTAAAGCATATCGATTAAATTTGAACGTTTAAATATTTACGCAAGCGAATACCCCATTAAAAAGATATCAGATAATAATTACTTGTCACTTTCTACTCAAACGCACATATAAGACGTATATTATCCACTGACATTTTTGGATAATTTGCTGTTTGGGGGCCGAGAAAAGAACTTAATGCATCAGATTCGTTCAATCCTCACAAGACACGAGAGTCTCACCTGCTCGCCGTCTTCTCTGTAATACGTTGCTGATTCCTGTGTTGTGCATGTCCCACATAAAACCACATATATAGCATATTGCCTGTTCCGCTCTTTAACTTCGAAGAATAGCCATATTGCATAAGGATTCCGAGATTGGCGCCAACCGTGCCTCCTCGCCCTCCAGACTGCCCTCCTTCAGGAGAACACCGGACTTTCGACTGAAGGCACGATATTTGGCGTCTACAACAGCGGGCTTACTGGTGGTGTCTCTGTATCTGTAGTGTTTGGAATTGTAAACATAAAGGACTCATATCCGACAGTGAAAGACCGCCAGTCTGTGCAGGTTCCGATGTCTTCCGGAATGGCGAGGTGGTCTATATCACTGTGCCATGTCTAGGGGTAATGTGCAGATTTCATAAAGATTTGCTATATGAAAGTTTTGTGAAAAAGTTTCTATCGGTTAGATAAGGTAAGGCAACTGTGAACGTTACTAGTATTTATTAAGTACCTGTTAATTTAATTAGAATGAGCGCATTCATGCCAGAAAAATATATTACTGTTGGTATGATACTTCGGTGTGTGTATATGGTTACACACATACACATATGCATATATATATATGTGTGTCTGTGTCTCTGCACATGTATGTGTATATATATATATATATATATATATATATATATATATATATATATATATATATATATATATATATATATATGTATCCACTTACATGCTGCACCGTTACAACATGAATTATTGAGTAATATCTCACATAATGAGAGGACGTAATGGAAACTGGTACTCCTTCCGGATTAGGAATAAAATTTCTGGGAATGATCAGTGTAGATACACAGTTATTTGAACTGCATCCATAAGTGGATGTAGTTTAGAGACAATATAACAATATAATTCCATGGCCTTCCCCACCAGTCTTATGTTAATGTATATCATATATATCATGTTTTTATGTGGTATGACAAACGCGTGCTATTTGGTAACTTTCATACTTTTTCATTAATCAAATTGGAGTTCATTCCATGAAAGTCCATTCTCTACCGATACCGTATATAAGGTACGTCTTGTGGGGAAAATACCATAGTCTAGGATATTTTCAGTTCTCTTTGCTTATATAATATATCGAAGAAAATGAGCATGTCAAGACGGTATCTAAAGTATTTTTTTTCTCGAACTATGTATGGATGAAGAAACTGTATTTGGACGTCCGCCCTCGGTAAATTAGCTAAATATATACAGATAAGATAGAGAGAAAGAGAGAGATTCCGAATGATCTGTGATGTAATAACACCTATGGCAACTGGTATTCCGTCCGGAGTAGCCTACCAGTTGCCATTACTAAAAGAATAAAAGTTCGGGGAATGATTAGCCTAGGCTCAGATGAGAATTAATCCACTTTTAAGTCCCCTAAGTGTCAGTCTCACGGAAGTCCAGCTCTATAGAAAAGCTAAATCAAATGACTGCCACAAAGTTTCCAATGCACTGATATCTAAAGAAAAAAATTCTTAATTATCAACATCAAGTTTTTCAATACATGTATAACAATAATTATGAAGGAAACGGAAAAGAGCATTGATAATAATGAAGCATAAAATTTCTATTTAGATACTAGCAAAATCTAGTTTCCCTCTCCATTTCAGAGACTA
>NC_091553.1:34245569-34265569 GCF_042767895.1 Penaeus vannamei
ATGATTTCTAAAAATGAAAAATCTACCTTGCAGGTAGAAACGATTGGTGATAAGCAGATGAGATCTGTTGGTGACCTAGATGATTACACCCAAAGCCTTCTCCAACTAGCCCAGATCCACATGGCCAAGTCTTTTTCTGTAGAAGCTAAACGCTACAAAAGGGGTAATTTGTCTGGTTAGCTTTGCCTGTAATTTATGTATATATAATTTGGTAGATTTTTATTTTATTTTTTTTTTTCTTTCTATAGCCTTGGATCTCGTATCTGTGAGGGTTAATGCAACGGAGGACTTCGTACCGCCCATGGCAAATCCTTCGGTATTTGATAAGCCTGATTTTATAGGAGTTACAAATATGCGTGTCCTATCAACACCAATGAAGGAATACTGGATTTTAGGGTACAACGGGTGAGTACAATATTTACAGAAATGATTATATATGGATATACATTACCACACTTGGTGAGTTCTCTTTAACTTGATTCTCCAACCCAGCATCCAGAAATCCCATGCAGTGATTGAGATAACGCCAACTCTTAATCGGTTGAGGCTTATTGGAAGGTTTACCTTGACTGATGACCTTGCAGAAATAAAACATGTAGCAGTAAGTATTTGTTCCTGTATTGGCAAACCATCGTATGGAATTTTTAAAATATGGCTAGGGTTTTTTATCTAAAGGTAAAATTTAAGCTATAACTTTACATATTACTCCTGCAGGGCAATATTATCGACAATAACCTTTGGATAGCAATGGCGTCCGATAACCACTTAGTTTCGATAACTGTCGTCGATCTAGTCTCGGAAGTTGCCAAAAATCTTCAGGTGATTGTAACCGATGGATCGGTAGGAGGACTCCATATGTTCAAAACGGGTGGCCACTTGTTCTTGGCAGTGGGGGCAAATGATATAAATTGTCAAGAGGACGAAGAGATAAACTCTAGGTAATCTAATACTGCTATATGCATTATTGCTTTTGCAGTATTACTTGTTCACTGTTCTATTCGAACAAGTACTTAACCCACTCTTAAAAATTCTCAGAATTTACCAATTGGTGGGCCAATACTTCGACCAGCAAGACAGCCTTGCCCTCCAAACGAAGAATGTTAGTGATATTACAGGATTTGCTTATAAGAATCGCTACTACCTTGTCTTTGCCATGACTCATTCGGTAAGAATTTTTTATGTATGGGGGTATATATATATACATATGTATTTCTCTTTAATGACGTGTCCAACTTCCTACAGGAGGGTTCCCAAGTGTATAGATTCGACGCCGAACTGGGAACTCTTACTTTGGTCCAGCAGTTGACAGACCTTGATGTTTATAGTGTTCATTATTTTCATGAAAAGCAAGAAAATAGACACTACATAATTATGAACAATGGTTTAGAACCCAAACTCTACAGATGGTCAAGTGCGTAAAGTATAATTCTGCAACATTTTTTGAAATGCTAAAAGTTCATTGATAAATTCTAACCTTTATTTTTACCGTCTTAATCAGACGAACAGCTGCTCTTGTGGCAAGAGCTAAATAAGGGCACTGGTGTCGACCCAGTAGGTAGTATACAGACCTTCACATTTTCATCGCTAGAATCCATCATTATGGTTGCCTATGGTGTAAGTTGACTTTTCAAATAGTTTCAAATTACACTGCTGATGTATTAACTTAATTTGGCTAAAGTTATCTTATCTCCAACAGAGTAAAGTCATGTTCTATGCTGATGATGTATCTGCACACTTCAATTCTAATTTTGTCATGCATACAAACTGCAACAAGATTGGTGACCTTGCTATGGTGAAAATAATGAATGATTATGTCGTAACATATGTCTGTCTGGAAAGCAATGGTAAAACTGAACTGAAGACCAGACGTGTGATCATGGATTACATAGATTTGGGTAAGATTTATTTTTTAAAATTTATATATCAATCCAATTTGCTAGAAATTTTAGCTGCGCATCTTGAATTTCGATCTCAAATCGAAATTACTTTTTTTATTGGTATTACCAAATAAAAAAAACTAGATACACCCAATATATATGGGTACAATTTTAAAAGTTTATTAGTAAGATGGTATTAAAGTTAACCTTAAACTAATCTTGCTAAACTTAAATTTAAAGAATTTTAACCAACTCATGGGTTTTAAATTCCCACTTGCAGAAAAGCCTACGGATGAAACGGATACTCTCCTGCAATGCCTTGATAGTCTGAAACTAGAACTAGATTCTAGGAAGTCTACTATTGATCACTTGGGTCAAGTTCTTACAACCGACCTCTTAATGACGGTTGACAACTCGCAGGTAAAGAATTCTCTTAAAAAAAATATTTTAGGATTCTTGGTAAAAACTCCTTATAATATATGAAACTGATTTCCAGACGTGGCATGGCCCACTAACCTTTACTGAACCACTGATGGTAAATGGTACAGCAACTGTACAACAAACAATGAATGTAGTAGGTGATGGTACTGCGCAAGCACATGACGAAACGTACAACTTGTTCCTATCTAAGTCTGCAACTCTAGAGGTGAGTAAGTTTTTAATTCTTGGTTTTAAATACTTTAATATTTATTCTTGTACTTATTTCTTGTGTTATTTGCAGCATGGTGTGGACACTGTAAACTCTGGAATGGACAACATTCTCTACCATTCGAAGGATCAAACTATCAAGGGATCTATAGTAGCAAGTCCATTAACTGTGGACAGCTTCGAATCCAGCTCGACAAAGCTTACAGAGGTTGGTATAACGAGTTAGAATTTTACCTTGGCAGATAAAACTTTTTTAATAATATAATAATAATAATTAAACTTCCATTCCAGTTAAATGGAACTCCCCTTCTTAGCCTGAGTAAAGTGTTCATGATTGATGGTATTGACCAAGATGTGAGTTCTTCAATGTACATCGATACAATGAAGGCTGATGTCTTCACTACCAGGGACGGAGCATCTTCTGCAACTATTAATGGAGTAAAAACAAACCGTAAGTTTCGTGCCAATTTTTGGAAAATTGGCAGTTATTACTAGTTTGCCCAATTAACACTTTAATCCTCCCTACCCCAGAACTATTGCGAAAGAGTCTAGCTTCTCAAGATGTAACCGGGAACTTGCACTTTGGAGACATAAGTGTACAAGGCATCCAGGGATTGACTACTGCCAATAAGAATGTAGTTGTTAATGGCATAAACACAAACCACATTGTGACGAGAGGTCAGAACGCCACATTCCTAGACAAGAAATCTTTCCAGAACTTGAAGATTCTAGAGGACCTGAACCTAGACTTGCTTAATGGAGTAAGTAGGATAGCAGTTCTAGTGCAAAAGTGTACAAGGCTGTGCACTGCTGTGCATGATCATAATTCTCCTTCCAGATTGATCTCTCTAGCCTTGCTGAAGATTTGGTGTATATGAATACATTTAAGCCCCAGGTCTTGGATGGCCATTTTACTCTGCATGACTTAAATGTGGATGGAAATGTGGATGTGACGCACATCAATGGTGTAGACATGAAAAAACTTGATACCATGGTTGTCAAGACTTCTGGAGACTTCACATTATCTGGTAAGTCTGGTGAGTCTGTAACCCTAATGATTAGTTTCTGGGTCTGTTTGTTTTTTTATTATAACTTTGTCTTGCAGGTGATGTGACCTACCAGAACGACTTCGAAGTGTCTGGTAGTATGACCAGCCCTAAACTGAATGGAATTGCTAGGGAAAACATTGTCGATCTGCAGACCCCTCACATTCCAGGAGATTATACATTTACAGATGCTAACGTAATATCTACTATAACATGTAATGACATCAATGGCATCGACATCAACGTTGATGTGGCCACCATTGATGACGACCAAATTATCAATGGCAAGTTTTGGATAATTATTTTTGACCTTGTCAATCAAGGGTAGCACTTGTACTTTTATTTTATTCTATTTTTATTTTTTTAGGTCGACTAACTTTCCTTGACGATGTTTTGGTTAGTGGGTCTCAGGGGGTACAAATGACGAACACTGCTACCATAAACAGCATCCATCCAAAAAGCCTCGAAACCTTTGACCAAGGGAACCTCGTCATAAAGACGAATGTTACCTTTACTAATAATCTAAATGTAAGTATTTGGAGAGGCTTTTGATGATGATGATGATGATGATAATAATAATAATAATAATTAAAATAATAATGATTAATAATTTCTTTCAGGTCCTGGAAGATGTTACTGTAGGAGTTATTAATGGTCTGGATATGAGTGGTATTGAAGATAGATATTGGAGGAAAAGCACAAACCAGATAATACTGGTATCACCTACCTTAGATACTGCTACATTCCAGTAAGTATAGTTTAATTTTGATCATGCATAAAAGACCGTCTTCTTTAAACGTACTAATAATATATACTTCCAGAGCGGCTGTTACGGCGAATGATGTAAATGGACGCCAGATGGAGGACTTCCTATCTGTTACAGGTTCTCAAACCATTGATGGGGCCTACACTTTCCAGGTTAGTCCACTTGGTTACTAACTTGAATTGTAAAATATTAGTTTTGGAAGATTAAAAATTTTATTCTTAACTGTAACCATTGTTACAGGGCTTGGTTAATTTGGCTGGTAATCTCGACATGGTGGATGGAAAGACTGTAGATGGTGTTGATGTCTCTGCACTAAAGAGTAACTTGGTTACCCTGACTGATGACCAAACTATAACTGCACAAACAGTAAGTCCTTGTATGAAATTGTGCAAAGTGGTATGGGTAAGTGTATGAATCGTGTAATCTTGTTTCTTAAGAGCTTTGCAGGGAAAATTAGTGCATCTGGTAGCTTGGACTTGGATGGCAAGCTGAATGGATGGGATTTGAATAAAGACTTCATGAGGCTTGACTTGTCACTGCCTCACACAGGTGAGTAACAAACCTTTTAATCCTCTAATTAATATACATATTTTTTTTTTTTTTACTTGGTTTGCTTACTTGAAACTACTCTTCAGGTATCTTGAACTTTGGGGATAAAACTACTGCTGCATCCCTGAGTATGAACAGAGCAAATATAGATGTCCAAAGCCTTAATGGATTGAATGTGAAGTCTGCAGTTGATGACTTGGTCATCATGACTGATGATGCAACAGTTAATGGACCCCTCAAATTCACCACCAGTGTGAACGGTAGATATGCTTTATAATTGTTTATTATTTTTTCCCCTTTTCCTTAAAAAAAAAAAAAAAAATTGACAATGGTGTATTTTACAGTGAACGAACTCTCCGTTAGTGGAACAGTTGATGGTGTTGATGTGGTAGATCTCGTGGACAGAAGTCTTAAAAAGATCTCGCCTACACCACAGGCCATAACTGGTGCTATCACAGTGAACAAGGGAGTACAC
Organism: Penaeus vannamei; assembly: GCF_042767895.1. Lineage (NCBI taxonomy): Eukaryota > Metazoa > Arthropoda > Malacostraca > Decapoda > Penaeidae > Penaeus > Penaeus vannamei. The sequence continues at coordinate 34,250,931 of NC_091553.1, forward strand.
TTGGATCAGAGCCCATCTCTAACTATAGTTAATGGCAAGGACTGGACAACCCACCTAAGCAAGGAAAGTGTAAAGTGTTGGGGGTGGGGGGTGGGGGGGATGTACACAAGACCGGTAGCGTAACCTATAATTTATATTACAGGTTATACCGCTAAATTACAATGGTGTAATTGGTGGAAAGAAAACATTCACAAAGCCAGTATCCATTTCGGGTAACTTCAATCCAACAACAATAAATGGCTTTGATGTACCTCAACTATCAGACAGAATACTGACTAAAAGTACAAACCAGAATGTTGGCAGCAAATACACTATCACTGGCGACGTCATAGCCAGTATGTTCAACTTCTTTTTTGTATTACCACCCCCCCCCACCAGCCTGTGACCATGAATCCTTTTTTAAACTTCCCAGAAAACCCTTGACTAATAAAATTGCCACTCGGCAGGGACATGGCCCCACTAATGAAGTAAATCTATTTTCAGAGAATGTAAATGCTCCAGTAATTGATGGAGTAAACACTGCAAACCTTGTATTGGTGGACCAGGGTGTATCAGTAGGTGGATCAGTTGACTTTGCTGATTACTTAGAAATGAAGGATGTTACTTCCGATACAGGAGTACTAGATGGCTGTGACGTTGTTCAGGTAAGCTAGGCTGTGACGTTGTTCAGGTAAGCTATGTTGTCAATGTTAACATCTAGGCTTCATAACTAATTTCTACAATAAATGGTACTCTTATTGCACTTGCAGCTTAATGCTTCTGCTATATGGAGATCAAGTGATGGAAGTATAGAAATGCCCTTCCCAGTAACCGTGAAGTCGGTTAACATTCGAAAGGATGCAACAGTTAATGGTGTTGTAAAGGCAGGATCAAGGGAACTGATTCATTTCTTAAACACTCTCGTCTTGAAGTCTTCAAATCAGGATATCTCGGGTAAGTGACTGTTTCCTACTTTAGTCCTTAGATATTTGCTCATGTAGACCATGATTGCCCTGGTTTCATGGTTGTGCAGAACTTGTATAAAAGTTATATCTGAAATTTTTAATAGGATGTGTTAAGGCTTTATTCTTAGATTTCTCTAAGAACTTCTAGACTTTAAAACTTATTCTTGCTACCCAATGGGAGCTTCAAATCAAGGATTCTAAACCTCTTGTCTCAAGTTTCCCAAAGTTCTTAAAGGTCTCCCTAATTAGTATTAGACCACTCCCCTGAAGATTCGTAACTCAACCTCTTGGGCACTGAGACTTAATGTATTTTTACTTTATCATGTCAAACCTGTTGTAATTACATGACCCCCCCTGTAGTGGTCATAGACCCCCCATTAATAAACCCCCTGCTTTGTAAGCACCTAAACTTGAGCCAATCTAACCCACTAGACTAAAATTGCAATTTCCATTGCAGGGAAAGTAGAATTCATCACTGATGTTACAATGACGAGTTTGTTGGCACAAACTGCAGATGGAGTCGACATTGATAACTTGTATGCTGTAACAGTTATGAACAACCAGGATAGTGTAAGTTACAAAAGTGACACTAAATTTTACCAATCCCCCTCGTGTATGGTGTAATAACCATATTTATTATTTCAGGTCATAAACTGTAATGTCGCCTTCACCAAAGACTTGACGATCAAAACCCTATCTGTGGATACTGTTTTTGGTGTGGGTCCTGAAGGCACACTAATAAACTCTCTTAATGTGTCGGATATTAATGCTAATGCAGTACTTACTCTGGGAGGATCTTACATCATGACTGGAATAAAGACTTTCACTAATGGCTTGACTGCTGATGGACTGAAAGTTACTGGTGGGTAATTTTACCTTGACCTTTCTCTCAGGTTGCTAAAACCCTGAACTTGAATTGTAATGCAACTCCTTGGCCTACAGGATCCCTAGGTGGCATACCAGTAAGTGACTTGGTGGTAGTGTCTGCAAGTGGCAGACTTGCAGACAACTTGCTCTTCACAGCCCCCATAACTGCCAAAGGAGACCTAGAGGCAAGTATTTTAAACTTTTATTTTTATTTACTTTTTTTATTGGCTGCATCTAATGCTGAACTATCCATCAGGTTGGAGGACTGATAGATAACGTTGACCTGGAACAACTTCTAATTGATAGAATCAGGCTTGACACTACAGAATCCTTAACATCTTCTACAAGCTTCGAGGGAATAAAAGTGGAAGGTCTGGAGGCAATAGTTTTTATCCTAAACTGTGAATGCTTCAACTTTTGAGCTTGCACAAGTGCCCTTATTCTTCCTAATATCCACTAGGACTGGGTTTAGGCAAGAGTCGCTAATTAGTTTGTCTTTTGGGGAAGTAAAATTGTAATTTAGCAGTTTAAAATGAGTACTTGTCCCCTTCTGATACAAATCCATATTCTAGGATATGGAAATCTGCAATGAAAGTCCCTGCAGAGTACTCCATTTATTAGGACCACCTAGCTATTAAACTGTAACCACATCCAGCACTAAAATAGTCTACAATCCTTAGGTGATCTGGAGGTTGAAGAAATCAATGGAATAAAACTACAAGATATTGTACTAAAGTCTGGAAGAATACAGCAGGATATTACAGGACCCAAAACTTTTGCTGGAGGCTTGAAAGTAGAAGGGGAAATCCAAGCTACTCAAATCAATGATGTGGATATTCCAGCATTAAACCTGAATGTCGTTCGAAAGGATAGAGCGGACAAGATAAAACATAATCTGGTTGGTATAAACTTTGTTAGTTTCGGGTACCTGTCATGGGTAACTGTCGCCTCTTTGATGACTACCCCTCTTCTTGCAGATCTTTGAGGCAGCTGTGGCAGCTAAAACTTCAATTGATGTCACAGGGAAAGTAAACGGCTATAAATTAGAGGATATAAACTATTCCCCATCCGTCTTGAGCAAAAATATTTTGGACACCAGTACTAGACTCTACAATCTCAATAGCACACTCTCTGATGTTTTCATCGATACAAAGGCTCTTGCTTGTGGTATGTGAATTAGTATAGTCGTATATTTGACTATACAATAAATTTAAGGTCATTGACCTTAAAACCTACATTTCTTTTTAGGCATGTATGAAACCATGAGGTATGGCGAACTGCTTAATATTGAAACCGTAGCAATAACGGGTAAAATGAGTTATGGAAGCTATGGTGGGATACCTTTCTTGGCAGTAAGGGAGTGTGAAGTCTTTTGCACATGCCCTAATCGCTACTCTTTTTACCATGTAAGTTAATGGGTTGAAGCCCAACTAAAGCCTAAATAGCATTTTAAATGCATAGACTAAAATTCTAAGCCTTGCATGCTAATATTTGTATAAACATTTTAAAACACAACTTTGCTCTTGACATTACATTTGCTAGGGTTTACCCTTTCCAGAAGAAACTTGATTCTTAAGATTAGAATACCATCTCTACAAAGAACCGTTGAAGCCACTTTTACCCCTTTACTATAAACTTGCTTATTTTCAGGTATCTAATGATGGTATGTTGTGGAAAGACTTCAATGATACAGACTCTGCATTCATCTTTGATTCAGATGGTTATGAAGGGACAGGACTTGTGAACCAGTAAGTTGCACATATAATACATGCTGTATATACTCTAATGAACACTTGCAAGTCTAAACTGAATTTTCTTCCTTCTAGCTGCACTGGAACAACTGAAGTGAAAACACTGCAGCTCGCAGATAAAAGCCACACAGTTGGTGACTTGGGAACTGTAGCAGATATTGGAGTATTTTCGGTAAAGGGAGTAACTTACATTGTTACGGCAGGCACAATTGCAGGTACACATTTGCACCATGACCTACACCTATAATTTCCAAAATTGATCAGATTGAAAGAGGTTAACAGAAGCCTTAACAGTCCTAAACGGTTTGTAATTTCCAACTACAGAAGGAAGTCCTGGTGCAACCTCTACTATAAGTGTAGTAAAATTAACCCAGAATCCAGTGGTCATCTGGTCGTTGAAGACACATTATAGTGCTTCTACAGTGGATCTAACCTTGGTAAGTCGATTCAGTATTTATTTTTAAAAAATTACTGCCCATTTTAGATTTAAGTTTTAACGATTGTTGTTGTTCCAGAGTCCCGAGGGATGGCTGCTGTTGGTTGCAAATCATATGGCCTCAAATGACTCTGTAGATCCCTTCACTGTACCATCACAGTTGTACTTGTGGTCACCCACAGAGGAAAAGGTAAAAATTTCCTTGCTTGGATGAAAAGGTAAGCCCTAGCTAAATTTACCCTAAAAATAATGTAAATGTTTACTTGCAGTTCACCCTTGTAGAAGAGCACATTGGCCAATGGGTAACATCAGGAATCTTCCTAAATGCAAAGAGTTCTCTCAAAGAGCGATACTTCTCTCTAGCACAACTGCAGGTTTCAACATCTTTATGTGAAGACGGTCTGAAGCCTACAACAGAGGTCATGGTATGGGAACCTGTATTTCAAGTTTTTGTTCTTTATTCTGTCCAGAAACAAGACTATTTTGCTTAAATTTGGATTACCAATTTTTTACAGGTGTTCAAGCATGGTCCATCTGGATATCGGCCATACCAGAGGCTGCCATCATATGGTGTTGTTGCTCAAGAATCGGTATACATTGGGTTTGACTTGTACTTGCTGTTGCTCTCCGAATCCTCGCAGACACTGGATGTGTACGATCACTCTCCAACTGAAGTAAGCTTTTGTCTGAGGTTAAACACATCAGACTTACAAGTGCACTAAAGATACAATAACCTATTAATGTTTCTTCCCCAACAGGGCTTCCGTCTCTATCAACAGCTTCCAGTATGCCGCAAGCCAATAGACATAAAGATGATTACGGTATCCTTCACAGACTTCCTGTTGGTGTCTTGCAAGGAACCAGCCCAAATTATGAAGTTCCAGTTCTTGACAAAGGGATTCACTTACAGAGAATAGACGAAGGGTGTACAAGTGTAATTTATAAATTTTAATAATCTAAGAATAAACCGTTTTATTTTTTCCTTAATGTGGAATTACCATGTAAACACAGTTACTGTTGTGGGTTTAACTTGTAATCCATGCATTCATAACCTAATGATAAAACTTGCATACTGCGTACAAGAGTACTTTTAGTTTATTCAAACTGAGTGCAAGACTAGCATGGAACTTGGTCATAAGTAATCTTAATATAATGATTATAAGGATGTTAAGACCCTTGAGAAACGACTTCCTACACTGTTACAAACTATGCCTTACTCTAGAAGTCTTAACCTTTTTATTTGGTCATCCCATAATATCCTTAAATGAAATTCTTATATTAAATTTGTTGTACCTGCTATGAATGGGGAAGATTTGCAGCTTGACTTCCATCAGATAAGCCAAGGTCTGGCTTCTACAAAACTACATTGTTTCTGATAAAATGTAAGCCACTTCCCTGCAAAATTGATATTGGTAAATATTTGAGGCATGGTATTTGTTTAGCCCTTATCCTTCATTGGGACCCTGAGAACGGACTATTTTGAAATTGTCAATTCCTGGCCATGGGAAGCTGAAGTATGTTAAGACTTCGTACCCCTCCTAAGGCCACTGAGCCTTTCCCCTCTTATCAAATAACCTCCCTAGGTACAAGTCATATAATTAGACCCTGACTCCCTTTGACCATGTCTCCTAACCACCAATTCTACACCCCACCTAAATGCCTATAAACTTGACCCCTTGACCCAAATATCAAACTTTTCCTTTCTACTTTCAAACCTCTCCCTTTCCTCTAGTAAATTCCACCTTATTGCCTAATGCACCACAATCTTTCCATCACACCCTCTTCCTCTAGACCTCATCCTTCAACAATGCCCATCTTTAACAAGCCTCTCGAATAGTTTGGCCCAGCCAAATGTAAATGCAAGTTTATGCAGCTATGGATTTTTAATAACTTCCAAAAATGCCTAAAGTGGAAAAGACCCCCCCCCCTTTCTGCAACATTCTTCATCTGTCCTGACCAATAAACTTATAAGTTGAATGCATCCCAAGCCCATGCCATAGCCATATCCTGGCTGACCTTGCTGGGGAAACCCCCAATCCCTTGTTCATTGGTGTTGTGGGGGGGGGGACCTTGGAATTGAGGGCTGTATCTCCTAATTTTGCATGGTCTTTTTTTTTTTCCCCTCCAGCTTTGTTTCCATCCCTTCTCCAACCCCCTTCTACCTACTTCCTAATGTGTAAGTTGTGCTGAAAAGCCGACATTGTGCCAGTTCTGAACCGGCTTCGGGAACCATGGGCGCAGTACTCCACTAATTTAGTTACCTAGACCTTGCCTGCATACAGGTAACTAGGGGTGTAACTTCATTTCCCTTACATAGCCAAGGCTTCCCATGCCCAGTACTAAAGATGTAATGCCCATATTAGGGGTAATGAGTCCAACTCTTAGACTTCCAGCACAAGTATTATCTCCTCCACAATCTGACCAATCTTTGGTAATGACTGGGCAGTTTGCTGGGAAGACTTGTTCGGCTGTCTCAGACCAGGGCATGATATCGGTATATTGCTACTCCATTCCTCGATCACCAAAACCCCTCCAACATTGCCAAAATTACTTTCACACATGACTATCCCTTAATAGCAATATTAGACAATAACTCGCTGTTCAACCATACCATCCTCCCCATAAATATCAATTTTTGGCACTTTGAACATACTACCAAACGGCTGTTTCACAGCCTGATGCCCCCTGTGCACCCAACCCTGTCAAAACAGATCAAACTGCCCTGTACAGACACGCACATGTGTTAACTGTGGCGGCCCCAGTAATCTATTTATAGAGGCTGTCCCACACAAGTTTGAGTCTGAGATGGCCACTTAGATACAGAAATGGTCTCGCTTTACATGAAGCCAGACAGGAAGCACATCAAGGTTTCTTGTACTTCCTACTCCAGTAATGTCGCTCTGCCCCCTCCCCCTCCAATATGTCCCTACATCTTCCCCTATATCTTCACCCCACTCACCACTTCCACTTCTACATTCTACCTCCATCAAATTCCTTTGGTGTCTGGATTTAGTGGCAATCTCAACCATAGCTCCAATCACAACTACAGCCTTAACACCAATCCCCCTCCCTCTGCATTACCTGCAGTAGACTAATCATTCCACCCCTTCCCCTACTGCACTCTCCCCTCCACCTACCTTTGCCTTTACTCTTCAGACACCCCTCTCCTCTCCCCCCCCCCCTCATAAGAACCTTTGTCCCACAACTCCAACTCCACTGCAGAAACTATGCAAGACCTTCAAAGCTATACGCTCGAGACAAATTCCATAACTCTTGCTCCCTCCACAATTGGTGATTGCTGATATCCATCCCCCTCTTACTCATAGTACCCCTACACCCCTTCCTCCTAATCCCTCCCAAGACAACCCATCCCCTTCAACTCCAACTATACGCACATTCGCCCTCCATCCCCTACATCCCCTCTATCCTTTCTCCCAGATAGACCCGGTAATCACTAGTCACAACAATTCTCTTCCCTAGATTCCCTACCTCCCTGATACCCCTCCTTTACATCCCCATCTCCTTCCCACTCATATTCCCCAACACGTACCGGTGCTTTCACTCTAAACTAATATAGCTCTTACATTGGAATATTTGCAGTTTCCATTCTGACTAGACCTGTCCCTTTTTCAGTTCAACATTGTCCTGTCCACGCTTTAATACAGCACGTACCTTAATACAGCACGTACCTTAATACAGCACGTACCTTAATACAGCACGTACCTTAATACAGCACGTACCTTAATACAGCACGTACCTTAATACAGCACGTACCTTAATACAGCACGTACCTTAATACAGCACGTACCTTAATACAGCACGTACCTTAATACAGCACGTACCTTAATACAGCACGTACCTTAATACAGCACGTACCTTAATACAGCACGTACCTTAATACAGCACGTACCTTAATACAGCACGTACCTTAATACAGCACGTACCTTAATACAGCACGTACCTTAATACAGCACGTACCTTAATACAGCACGTACCTTAATACAGCACGTACCTTAATACAGCACGTACCTTAATACAGCACGTACCTTAATACAGCACGTACCTTAATACAGCACGTACCTTAATACAGCACGTACCTTAATACAGCACGTACCTTAATACAGCACGTACCTTAATACAGCACGTACCTTAATACAGCACGTACCTTAATACAGCACGTACCTTAATACAGCACGTACCTTAATACAGCACGTACCTTAATACAGCACGTACCTTAATACAGCACGTACCTTAATACAGCACGTACCTTAATACAGCACGTACCTTAATACAGCACGTACCTTAATACAGCACGTACCTTAATACAGCACGTACCTTAATACAGCACGTACCTTAATACAGCACGTACCTTAATACAGCACGTACCTTAATACAGCACGTACCTTAATACAGCACGTACCTTAATACAGCACGTACCTTAATACAGCACGTACCTTAATACAGCACGTACCTTAATACAGCACGTACCTTAATACAGCACGTACCTTAATACAGCACGTACCTTAATACAGCACGTACCTTAATACAGCACGTACCTTAATACAGCACGTACCTTAATACAGCACGTACCTTAATACAGCACGTACCTTAATACAGCACGTACCTTAATACAGCACGTACCTTAATACAGCACGTACCTTAATACAGCACGTACCTTAATACAGCACGTACCTTAATACAGCACGTACCTTAATACAGCACGTACCTTAATACAGCACGTACCTTAATACAGCACGTACCTTAATACAGCACGTACCTTAATACAGCACGTACCTTAATACAGCACGTACCTTAATACAGCACGTACCTTAATACAGCACGTACCTTAATACAGCACGTACCTTAATACAGCACGTACCTTAATACAGCACGTACCTTAATACAGCACGTACCTTAATACAGCACGTACCTTAATACAGCACGTACCTTAATACAGCACGTACCTTAATACAGCACGTACCTTAATACAGCACGTACCTTAATACAGCACGTACCTCTTTTACACCTATTTTCCCTTCACCGACCTCCAACATATCAAACATCCTTACGGAATCCCACAGTTTTTGCCTTTACAACCGGTTCTCCTTCCTCAGATGCATAAATATCATTCAATTGATCTAATTCCCTTGCCCAAACCACCATAACCCTTTCCCTCATCAACCCCCTTACCCACCTTCAACCTTTCAACATTACTCTAGATAGCTGATGCATAACTATCACCTGACATCACCCTTTCCTATACCTTCCTATAGTGCTATATGACCTTGGATGTCTAGCACATTTATTTCGCTTTTAACCATTTAACCATTACACCCTCCCCTATACCTACCTACTTCCCTAATTCCACTTCTACCTCCTCCTTTCCCCAGTCGATTTCTTCCGCCACTCTAAATCCACTCTAATCTCAACTACAGCCCCAATACCATCCCCTCCCCCTCCCTGCCTGCACTATCCACAGCAGACTGAATGTTCCACCCCTTCTCCTACCACACTCGCCTCCACCCACCTTTGCCTTTACTCCTCAGACACCAGTCTCCTATTCCACTCCTCATAAGAACCTTAATCACAAAACTCTCCAACCAACTGTAGAAACTATGGGAGATATTCAAAGCTATATGTTCGAGAGTTCCACAACTCATGCTCCCTCCACACTCGAAGTTGCTGCCGATATCTATCCATCCTGCTCATATTCCACCTATGCCCCTTCCTGCTACTCCCTCCCGACACGACCTATCCCCCTCAACTCCAACTACTGTCGATATCCATCCTCCCAATATCTATCAATCCTCATATTCCCCTTACACCACTTCCTCCTCCCTCCCAACACAGCCCACACCCCTTAGCTCCAACTACACGTACATTATCCCTCCCTCCCCACCCCCTCTATCCCTTCAACTCTCTCTTGGATAAACATGTGAATCTCTTATGTAATTCCTTTACCTATAACCACCATAACCCATTCTCACATATTTACCCATCTTTAACCTTTCAAGATTACTCTAGATAGTTGATACATAGCAACTACCACCCTTTATTATACCTTCCTATAGTGCTATATGACCTTATAAGTCTAGCACATTTTTTTTTTTTTTTTTTTTTTTTTTACCATTAACCATCGCCCTTCACCCTTCTTCATTCTCCCCTCCCCACTAACCCCCTTTCCTGGATACTCTCCCGAATTACCTCTTTCCTGCAACTGAGCTTACAGCCTTCAAACCCCCTTTTTCCTTTTGCTAATTCCTACATTACACTACGGACGTTCTTGCAGAATTCCGCATTTCTTCCTTTGACAACCTTGATTAAATCCTCCTTGATAATCCCGACTTTCCTGAAATGCTGCACTACTTCTGACATATAGCACATTAAATCAAATAAATCCTCGTTTTTCAATATCACTCCTTTCTATAGTGCTATATGACGTGTAGTACATGTATTTCTGTAGCCATTAATCCCTCGAGTTTTCCCCTGAAACTGTTCTTTTGATATAATCGCCCTTAAAACCAATTTTTGCTATGAACATCCTTGCAAAATCCCAGTCCCTCAACTCTCGCCCCTCATTGAATGTCCTCCTATCCTGAATATCTTTAACTATCAACCATGAACTCCCCATCCTCCTCATGTTCTCCCTACACTCCTTCCTCCCAATACACCCTGTCTATCCCTGTTTAAACTGCATCCCCTTCCTTCCCTATTATCCTTTCTGCTCCCTCCTGGATATACATGTTTCCCCTTTGTCACAACATTGTCCTTCTCCGGATCCTCCCCTTCCTCACATTTTTCCTTAAACTGCTTTGTTAATTGCCGCCCCCCCCCCATTCTCCTTTTGTTAATACCTGCCTTAACCCATGGATATCCTTGCAGAATCCCACTTTGACTTCTTTCTTAAGATGTATTTATATCCTCCATTTGATCTAGTTGGTGTCAGTGCAGTTCAACATACAGCTAAAAATATATATATATAAAGAATAGGAAGTCAGCTATTTACACAAAAGAAACATGGTAGCAGATCTTTTAAACTTCTCAGGAGTCAGAAGCTACAAGCTTCAATCTCTGAAAGCAATCTATTCCAAAGCCTGCAAATAGCAGTAAAAAAGCATCTAGAAAACTGACTTGCATACGACCGACTTGCATCAAATTGAATTGAGGGGCATAGAATTTTTGGTAACGTTTGTAAGTTGGTGAAAATCGGGTAAAAGCATATAGAGGGTATGTGAATTATCGGTTACAATCTTGTATAAGAGCCCCAATAACCCAACAATGTCCAAATTTAAGTCGGGAGAAATTTAATGTAATTAAAAGAACGATCAAGCAGTCTTAAGTGTGAATCTGCAGCAGATAACCCCACAGGAGAACAATACTCAGTGAGGGAAAAGAAAAGAATCATCTACGAGTAATGTCATCTTCATAGATCTTCTTGCACTTGCGAATGATGCCTAGCTTAGATGAAATTGCCCGGGCCATATCCTAATATGCAATTCATATGTAAGCTTTGAATCAAAGGTTCATCATCATCATCATCATGGGGGCTGACGCCGACGGGGGCGCATAGCCGCATCCACCCTTCGCTTCCACCTACGAGGATCCCTTATGGCTAGGCGCCAGGCAGGGACTCGGCCCATCTCTAGTTCTTCACGGCAGGTTTGGTCAATCTGCCCAAGCCATGACTTCCTCGGTCGTCCCACAGGCCTCCTCCACCCAGGGTTGTCTCGAATAGAGACGACCTGATGGGCAGGATCATCCTGGGGAAAGCGAGCCAGGTGGCCGTATAGCCTGAGTTGGCAATCACGGATTGTGCAGATAACAGGGCTTGTGCCAGTCTCACGGTGCAACCGTTGGTTGGCCACATGGTCCCGCCAACAGTACCCCATGATCTGGCGCAAGGACCTATTGCAAAAGGCTTCAAGACGAGCCTCCAAGGCACAGGACAATGTCCAGGTTTCGCTACCGTATAGCAAAACTGGCATTATCAGGGCCTTGAAAACCCGAAGCTTGGTCCTTCTGCACAGGTACCGACATCTCCAAATACTCTTGTTGAGAGAGTTCATGACCCCTGCTGCCAGGCCAATCCGTCTGCTGACTTCATGGTCTGACAGCCCAGAGTTATGAACTACACTACCAAGGTATGTAAAGCTCTCTGTGACTTCAATGTCCTCGCCGCAAGCACGTACCGACTGAACAGGTTCTCCTACCAAGTCCCCAAATTCCTGGACCTTGGTCTTGGTCCAGGAGACCTCTAGACCCAGGGGCTTCGCTTCATTGCTAAATGCATCGAGAGCCGCCACTAGGGTTTCCAAAGACTCAGATAGAATGGCAACGTCATCAGCAAAGTCAAGGTCTGTAACCTTGATATTGCCCAGCGTTGCCCCACAATGACTTTGAACAGTAGCTCTGCCCAGTATCCAGTCCATGCAAGTGTTGAAAAGAGTTGGTGCAAGGACACAGCCTTGCCTCACTCCTGAACTAACAGGAAAGAAGCTCGACAGGCCCCTACCACACTTTACAGCACTTTCAGTACCAGTATACAGGCTTGCTATTAGTCCAATAATCCTTGTTGGTATTCCTCTCAGCCTCAGGATCTCCCAAAGTGACTCCCGATGCACCGTATCGAACGCCTTCTTGAGGTCGATGTAGGCTGCAAGCAGCCCACGCCCGAACTCACGACGGCGCTCTACAATGACTCGAAGCGCGAGGACACGGTCTACTGTGGACTTACCAGGAGTGAATCCGGATTGCTCCAGTCTCTGGTGCCTCAGTAGATGGTCTCTGATACGTCTCAGAAGGATGTGGGCGAGAACCTTGCCTGGTACACTGAGCAGTGTGATGCCTCGGTGATTGCTGCAGTCCCAACGGTCCCCCTTCCCCTTCCAGAGAGGGATGACCACACCCCTCAACAGGTCAGGAGGAACGGAACCGGACTGCCAGATGGCAGCCAGGACAGCATGTAACCCCCGTGCCATAGGTTCACCACCAGCCTTTAACAGTTCAGCTGGTATGCCGCAGATACCAGCTGCTTTACCACTCTTCAGCTTGGAAATTGCCCCCCTAACTTCAGTTAGAGAGGGAGGGTCCTCAATGATAGGTGGATCCGGCAGCGGGATCTCGACACTACCCGCATCCAAGTTAACTGTTGGTGGGTCAACCTGGTACAGCTGCTCAAAATACTCAGCCCAACGTCCCCGCACCGCAACAGGATCTGAAACGATCTGACCACTTACTGAGCGAACTGCTGTCACCTGTGAAGAGGGCTTGGAGTTCAGCTTTCTCAGGGCTTGGTATGCAGGACGAAGGTCATTTACTAAGAAATGGCCTTCTACCTCCTCTGCAAGGCTCCTAATAAACTGTTCCTTGTCCCTTCTTAACAGGGACTGAGTTCTGCGCACATGAGAACGGTGCAATTCCCGATCCCCTGTCAGACGAGCCGCATGACATGCATCTGTGGCTTCCAGTGTCTCCCGCGAGATGGAATTCTGTACTGCTCTCGGGCATACACCAATTGTATCTTGAGCTGCATCAAGCATTTCACGCTTAAAGGTATCCCACAGAAGAACAGGGTCTGTCAGACTGCCAAGCACTGCGAAACGATCAGAGATTGCCTCAGCAAACCCGCGGGCACACTCCCCCTCCCTCAGCCTGTCCAAATGAAGCACCCTAGGGTGATCATTTGACCGCTGGGGGGTTTTGAAGTGGACCCGGAGGGTAGCCACAACCAATCTATGGTCAGTACCACAGAACTCAGCACTCCTGTACACCCTGCAATTCTGAAGGATCCTCCAACGAGTGCTAACAAGTATGTGGTCGATCTCCTTAGCTGCGTTACCCGCATCACTGTACCATGTCCAGCTATGTGGGTCTGGGCGCTGGTACCAGGAGCCAGAAATCCTCAATTTCTGGGACCTAGCAAAGTCCCGGAAAAGGAGGCTATTCTCGCTACCGGCATCAGCTCCTGAACCATGGGGACCGACAGACATCTCATAGCCAGCTCGATCACAGCCAGATACCGCATTGAAGTCGCCCAGAACAATGCGAATATCTCGTCGGGGACATCTGTCTGCCACAGATGTAAGTTTGGCGTACAACATCTCTTTCACGTCAAGTTTACAAACATCGGTAGGAGCGTACACAGCAATAAGAGACATGAAGCCAAAAGAAAGCTTCAATCTCAATACCATTATACGCTCATCAACAGGAGTAACCTCTACTACCGAGGGCTGGAGTCTGCTGGAGACGGCAATGGCTACTCCCTGGAGATGGTGGCCATCGCTGCGGCCCGACCAGTAATAGGTGTAGCCACCTACACAGGTCATGCCGCTGCCAGGCCTCCTCACCTCCGAGAGAGCAGCCACCTCAACTCTCAGCCTCCCCAGTTCCCTCGCCAGTAGAGGCAACCGATCATCCTGACGCAAAGAACGGACGTTCCAAGCCCCCACCCTAACTTCCCGCCTGAGGTTCAGCCTCTGGCAGTCGCTCCGGGTGGATGCCACCTCTGCCACCCCCACCGACGCTGCCCCATATAAAAGGGGGTGGCGGGCTGCGTGCCCCATCATCCACCTGTGGGGTTCCCGAGGGCTTTCCCCCACAAGCTTCACTCTGGGCTGGCGGCCACCAGAGCGCAGGCGAGAT